>NW_012102543.1:3225347-3249681 GCF_000951045.1 Mandrillus leucophaeus | reverse complement strand
ATCTTGGCTCACTGCAACCTATGCCTCCCAGGTTCAAGCGATTCTCCTGCCTCAGCCTCCCGAGTAGCTGGGACTACAGGCGGGTGCCACCACACCCAGCTATTTTTTTTTTTGTATTTTTAGTAGAGGTGGGGTTTCAGCATGTTGGTCAGGATGGTCTCCATCTCCTGACCTCATGATCTGCCTGCTTCCGCCTCCCAAAGTGCTGGGATTACAGACATGAGTCACTACGCCCGGCCGAAATCTTGGATTTTTAAATAAAATCTCTCTGTCTTTAAATCAGGGAAACTAATTCATTCACATATAGGTGTATATTCACACACACACTTATATGTACGTGTGAGTATATTTTTTTAAGCAAATACTGCAGCAAAGGTAAAACCGGTCCAGATTTGGCTTATTATAAAGTATATGGCAAGTTTCCTTAGGACCTATACTTTGAAAAAAAACCCTTCCTTGGGACGCGTGGACGAAAGAAAAACAACAATGCCCCAAATATGGCAAAGAGTGTGCGAGGTTCTCAGGCCAGGTAGTAACCTGTATCTACATCACACACCAGTTTTCAAATTGCTTTGCGAACCACTAAAGATCCCATTAGTACCATGAACCCCTTTGCTGATATGTGACTAAAAGGTAGAGGGGGCAGTAGTAAGGTTAATGGAGAGAGACAAGGGAGAGGGCTAAGGGTTTGCGTACATATGTGCATGTATATACACATTGTCGAGGAGAGGTGGCAGAAGTTATGGATGGAGCAAGCCTGGACCAGTCGGTGGCTGGACAGAGCAGGGGACAGGTGCCCCTGGTGTGTTCTGGCCCCAGCTAATTTGGGAAACAGTCTCACACTGGATGGCTCGAAGACGAGGAATGATGGTGGGGCTTGCAGGAGGACTTGAGCGGCTGTTGATAAGACTCTTCCTTTTATCCATGGTGGGGGAGGCCTGCACCGTGAACTTGTGCTGGAAATCTGCTTGGGGAAAGACAAACACATGTATGCATTAACATTTCCCATAATCAAATTCATGTAAGAAATCTGACATTTCTCAGCATCCTCGAGGGACAGGCCCCAGTTTCCTGAAAAGCTCTTTGTTCACCTGGGAAATGTTCTCTTTTAGAATCATCTCTTTTTCCCAAGGGACATGGGGAGATGAACGTATAAAAAGATGGGAAATTCACTGTGCAAGGAACTTCATTAGTGAGCTTCATAAAGTTGTCTATATAACGAATATAGTTTGAGCAATTATGTATTAAGAATAGCTGTTTAACTCATGAGATATTGTTGATTATTCTAGGAAATTTAACTTAAAATTATTGGTTTCACATAATCTATTATCAGATAGATTTGGTCCGTTTTTCTCAGGGACTGAAGCAGGGACACTGATTCTTCTCACTAACTGCAGGCAGAGCAAGGTTTCAACGACTAGCCCTTGTGGGAACCTAGGGCAGTGAGGGAGAGGGAGCAAATGGCTCCAATTCGGACACATTCCAAAGGAAGTTACAGTACAGCATAAAGAATGTAAAACTTACAGCACTGAATTTCTCAGTTTCAGTCTCCTCATCTATCAAAGAGGTATAATAAACAGCTGCTTGCTTGCACCTATGTCTCCCCATTAGACTGTGATCTCCCTGCAGGTGGGAACTACAGCTTTTCTATCTGCATCCCAGCATGCAACAATATGCTGGCACATGCTAGATGCTCAAGGGGTGCTTAAAGACTCCATGCTGTCTGAAAAGGAAAAACAAATGTGCAGCAAGGAAACATGGCTTGCTGAGTTCCCTTATCTGTACTTAATCAAGCCACCATTCTAGTGCTCAACATCATCTACTCCTGCCCCTATTAGACCATTCTTTCTTTGTTCCTTACACTTCTTTTTTGAGATGGAGTTTCACTCTTGTTGCCCAGGCTGGAATGTAAGGGCGCAATCTCAGCTCACCACAACCTCCACCTCCTGGGTTCAAGCAACTCTCCTGCCTCAGCCTCCTGAGTAGCTGGGATTACAGGCATGCACCACCATGCCTGGCTAATTTTATACTTTTAGTAGAGACAGGGTATCTCCATGTTAGTCAGGCTGGTCTCAAACTCCTGGCCTTAGGTGATCCACCAGCCTCAGCCTCCCAAAGTGCTGGGATTATAGGCGTGAGCCATTGTGCCCAGCTTGTTCCTTACACTTCTAATAAGCCTGCTTTCTAGGGCCTTATAGACTTAGAACACAGTGAATACCTTTATCTACATCAACACACATTTTAGCATTCAGCTCTCTCCATGGATATATTATACACCACAAAGATTCTAATTCATAGTTTCATATTTCTTTATATTTTCCCCAAGGCTGAAGTACAAAAAATGCACCTCTATTCAACTGATGTATCTGTCTGAAAGGTCACATGTAAATCTTATCAGGTAAATTACCATACATTAAACCTAATCTCAACTGTACTCAGAGGACTAATTAAAGAAACCTCAGCCAGGTGTGGTGGCTCACACCTGTAATCCCAGCACTTTAGGAGGCCAAGGTGGGTGGATCACTTGAGCTCAGGAGTTTGAGACCAGCCTGGCCACCATGGTGAAATACAAAAATCAGCCGGCCGTGGTGGCACGCGCCTGTAATCCCAGCTACTCACGAGCCTGGGGCAGCAGAATCACTTGAACCGGGGAGGTGGAGGTTGCAGTGAGCCGAGATCACACCATTGCACTCCAGCCTGGGCAACAAAAGCAAAACTCTGTCTCAAAAAACAAAAAAAAAGAAACCTTGAGACAAGTTATTTTGCAGAGCCAAAACTTCTCATGCCTCACATATGCACACCCTGGAATGTTTCCCCCCAACTTCATGCTTCCTTCTCCAGGTTTGCCTAAAGTGAGATGTGCTCCTGTGAGCCACCAGACTTCTAGCAGCCTGGACCTTGCCAGGTTGTCCTTACTTCATATTCTGTGTTCACTCACGTGCAACAATTTCCCTGGAGTCGGGTAGATTTTCAGCATGCCAGTCTTTCCACTGAACAGAATGGCCCATTTCAAACAGGCTGGAGTTTGAGCCCCAGGGTGTCATGTTTCCAAGCTCAGTCCCCGGCTCCCATAAACCCTCTGCCACACCAGCTGCTTGCCCTGCTCCCACTTCCCAGCTGGTCCCCGGCCACTGACCGGAAGGGAGGCTGATGCGGTTGCCATCCTTGAGCTTCAGCCGGCTCTTCCTGAACTTGCCCTTGCGTTTCTTCACTCGGGGCTTCTCCTGGCACAGCTGGTGGATGATGATGTTGAGCTCCCGTTCCAGGATGTCAATCTCCCGCTCCGCCAGCTCCTGCTCCCGACGCCGCAGCAGTTCCTCCTGGTTCTTCTGCTGCAGCGCAGCCCGTGTCAGCTCCTCCTCCCATGTGCGAAGTTCCTGCAGGAAGAGCAGAACCATCAGAGAAAAGACTGGGGTGCTCAGTGCAGAGGGGCTCTGGGGTGAGGCCTGAGAGCCCTCAGAGGGCTCATGGTGACCTGGAGAGTTCTCCTATGATGCTCAGTGAAGAGAGTGGATTAGATAGCTGGTAAATGAACATCAGACCACCTTGAATGGTGGGGAAAGGAAGGCTCAGAACAGCCATACTGAGGGGACAGCCAGAGAAGCTAAAGCCACAGGCCAAGCCCTAGAGATGGGGGCTAAGAGTTCTAGTTGCTCCTTTCTTCTTCATTAAAATTGCCATATATATATATATATACTGTCTCTTATACACATCTAGATGTGTATAAGAGACAGATATATAGGTTTGACTAGAAAATATAATCATGTATTTATTTACAGACTTGGTTCTACTTTACTTTCTATTTTTTGAGACAGAATCTCATTCTGTCATCCAGGCTGGAGTGCAGTGGTACGATCTCAGCCCACTGCAACCTCTGCATCCCTGGTTCAAGTGATTTTCATGTCTCAGTCACCAGAGTAGCTGGGATTATAGGCATGCGCCACCAAACCTAGCTAATTTTTTTGTATTTTTAGTAGAGATTAGGTTTTACCATGTTGGTCCCCTTCCCCTCCTGGCATCAAGTGATCCATCTGCCTCAGCCTCTCAAAGTGCTAGGATTACAGGCGTGAGCCACTGTGCCCAGCCAAATTTTTTCTATTATATAAAAGATGTTTTTTCACCAAACGCAATGGCAACAAAAGCCAAAATTGACAAATGGGATCTAATTAAACTACAGAGGTTCTGCACAGCAAAAGAAGCTATCATCAGAGTAAAGAGGCAACCTACAGAATGGGAGAAAACTTTGCAATCCATCCATCTGACAAAGGGCTAATATCCAGAATCTACAAAGAACTTAAACAAATTTACATGAAAAAAACAAACCCCATCAAAAGGTGGGTGAAGGATATGAACAGACACTTCTCAAAAGAAGACATTTATGCAGCCAACAAACATATGAAAGAAAGCTCATCACTGGCCACTAGAGAATTGCAAGTCAAAACCACAATGAGATACTATCTCACGTCAGTTAGAATGGTGATCAGTAAAAAGTCAGAAAACAACAGATGCTGGAGAGGATGTGGAGAAATAGGAAAGCTTTTACACTGTTGGTGGGAGTATAAATTAGTTCAACCATTGTGGAAGACAGTGTGGCAATTCCTCAAAGATCTAGAACCAGAAATACCATTTGACCCAGCCATCCCATTACTGGGTATATACCCAAAGGATTATAAATCATTCTACTATAAAGACACGTGCACACGTATGTTTATTGTGGCACTATTCACAATAGCAAAGACTTGGAACCAACCCAAATGTCCATCAATGATAGACTGGATAAAGAAAATGTGGCACATATACACCATGATACTATGCAGCCATAAAAAAGGATGAGTTCATGTCCTTTGTAGGGACATGGATGAAGCTGGAAACTATCCTTCTCAGCAAACTAACACAAGAACAGAAAACCAAACACCACAAGTTCTCACTCTAAGTGGGAGTTGAACAATGAGAACACATGGATACAGGGAGGTGAACGTCACACACCCTGTGGGGGGTGGGGGGCTAAGGGAGGAAGAGCATTAGGAAAAATACCTAATGTAGGCGACGGGTTGATGGGTGCAGTTAACCACATGGCACATGTATACCTATGTAACAAAACTGCACATTCTGCACATGTACCCCAGAACTTAAAGTATAATTTAAAATAATAAAACAAAAAACAAACAAAAAGATGTTTTTTAAACCAGAGCCAACTTAATCCAGCTTAAAATGTGTCCACGGTACATAAATCATCCTCCAGGTAACACCTAACAATCAAATAAAAATATATTTCCAGGGTGGCTGCTCAAAAGCTATGTGAGGCATGTCATCTGAATCTTTATGTTCACTTGAGGAATGAATCCACTGAGGTATGTGGTTTCAACTTTCACCTTATCTTAAAGGACAATGATTTGCCCTGGAAGAATCATGAAAGCATAGCAAGGAAAAAAGAGAACATTTCCTGAGGTCTTTTTCAGGTACTTGCTCTAGAACCAAATTTGGCTGCTGCTCTACACACTCCACTGAAATGAACTGTTCAATGAGCACAGGAGATGCCACCGCAGAGCAGGCTGTGCCCCTGCAAGTTTGAAGGACAGTCAGTCACACTGCTAGGGGGAGAGCTGAAACCAGAAAGCTGGAGGGTGAAACTGGGACAAAGTCCCATTTGGAATTTCATCTTGTGACCCAAGAACGGTCCCTTCTGTCCTGCGCTGAGAACAGAGGCGGGAGCCACATCAGATGGCAGAACCTCTTCCCTACCTCCCTTTTCTCCTTCCTCATGAGTTCAGAAGTGAGTCCAGCACTGAATTTCTGGAAAGAGGGGAGGGGATATCGAATCAGGAAACAGGAGAGAAAACAGGAAAGAAAACAAAACATGTCTACAAAAATTTTAAACCTACAATTTAAACTGTTAATGCTGGTTACCCTGGGCCTTGCATTAAAGTGGAGTGTGGGGTGGAACCTGGAAAGAGCCATGTCTGAAAAAGCAGGATATTTCTTCAATAAAGGAGCCACAGCAACACTTCTGTGGTCGAAACCTAATTTCTCAATGAAATACTCACTATAAGTAACCATTCTGGATTAAAACAAAATAGTGTAGAAAGAGAACCTAGAGCTAGAAAAAAGGCATGTGAACCCATGCTGGGGAAGCTGAGCAGGAGGTAAACAGTAGAAGAGAGGAAGAGATCAAGAAATGAATATCATATTCTGATGCTACAAACTCTTCATTCAGCTTGTCTTCCATCCCCAGGAGAATGTCAACATAGCCATAAAAGTGATCCCAGCACTTTGGGAGGCCTGTAACCCCAGCACTTTGGGAGGCCGAGGCGGGTGGATCACCTGAGATTGGGAATTTGAGACCAGCCTGGCCATCATAGTGAAACCCTGTCTACTAAAAACACAAAAATCAGCTGGGCATGGTGACGTGTACCTGTAATCCCAGCTACTTGGGAGACTGAGGCGGAGAATTGCTTGAACCTGGGAGGCAGAGGTTGCAGTAAGCCGAGATCGTGCCACTGCACTCCAGCCTGGGTGACAGAGCAAGACTTTGTCTCAAAACAACAACAACAAAAAAAAAGGAATAGAAAAGAAATGACAAAAGAATTAGCACACTGAAAAGTGTCTAGCATGTGGTAGGTGCTCAGTGGTTGAATAACTACTGAGTCAATAAATGAATGAAGAGAAATGATAATAGGAGATAGAGTACAATTTTATGAATGAAATCCTTTATGGGAACATATATTTATCACAAGTTCCCGAGAGTTGAACTTGAACTTGAACTACTTCTTCCTTGATGAAATAAACCTCAAATTAATTGCTGTGCACCCTCCAAATCCTTTGTTCCTCTGTCCTGTCATTTTGTTTTCATTACCAAGAGAAGAAAAATTTATGGAAGATGCCGAAAAAATACTCCTGATTGGTTGATTTTGCTGTTAAGTGTAAAAGTTTAAAAGTCAAAGCTAATTTCAAGCTTCCTAAGTCCTCGTCTCCTCCATGCTCTTGTCTAAGGGATGGTTTGGCTCTAAGCCTCTCTCTTTAATGGAACACAAACCCCAGATGACACCAATGCATTCTCACAATAATACTTAGAAGCGGTAGGTTGATCCAACTTGAGGAATTAGCTGAATTATAGGGTAAATCAGGATATTTGGGGAATATACACCTATGACACCATTCACCTGGAGGACCCTTAAACATGTTGAATCTCCTACTTGTGTATCACCTATTTGTGTTGCACAGTTTGCAAATCACGTCTTCCACAACAGAATGAGTTAAGAAGAATCTCTCCAGAGAGAAAGCACATCTTACTCTCACTTACCAAACAACAAGCCTTATAACAGAGAGACATCATAGCATGGTGGCTAAGAGAAAGAACTCTGGAACAAACTGCCTATTCAGGTCCCAGCTTCACCACAATTAACTGAGTGGCCTTGAACAAGTTAATATGGGCATCACATGCAATATGGAGTTAACAGCACTGACACCACTGACACAGACAATTATTATCTCATTAAATACGATAATTCATGAATATGGCACATAGCACATGCTCTACAAATGTTAGCTATCATAAGAATGAGTTTGATTTCCTAGTAACTACTTACTGACAAAATCCAACCTTCATTTTTCTGACTGGTTGGTACCCTTATAATTTCATCAATTAAAAGAAAGTAACCAAGGGCCAAGGGTCAGTGATGCAGCAATAAGAAAAAAAAGGGCCAGCAACTCTTGGGATTCTTCTAGCTGGAACAGTATTTAGGGAGAGAAACAGTCTTTTGTAATCACTCTGCTCAACAGTCAGTGCAGGTCCACCCACCAGGGTCCCTAAAGAGTCACTGTAAGCTCACTCCATTCTTCTAGAGAATGCTCATTGACTTGGCAAACAGTAGTATGTTCAGAATTGCTATGTTCCATAAAAAGAGTTTAATATCTTCAGATCAGCTCCAGAAATTATTTGTAAGTCATTTGTGTAGAACAAAAATGACATTGATAAGGTTTGGCTGTATCCTCACCTAAATCTCATCTTGAATTGTAGTTTCCATAATCCCCATGGGTCATGGGAGGGACTAGGCGGAGATAATTGAATCATGTGGGTGGTTCCCCTATCCTGTTCTTGTGATAATGAGTTAGTTCTCACGAGATCTGATGGTTTTATAAGGGGCTTCTCTCTTTGCTGGGCACTTATTCTTCTTCCTGCCACCATGTGAAGGACCTGTTTGCCACCATGACTGTAAGTTTCCTGAGGCCTCTCCAGCCCTGTGGAACTGTGAGTTGATTAAACCTCTTTCCTTTATAAATTAACCAGTCTTGGGAATGTCTTTATTAGCAGCATGAGAACAGACTAATATAATATTACAAAGAATATAGGTTTTTGGAATCAGAAGACCTACATTCAAGATTCTGCTTTCCCACTTACTAACTCTGTTACTTCAGGCAAGTTGCTGACCCTAAGCTCTGAGATGGAAACAATAGTAACACCTGGCCTACACACTGATGGCAGGAGCCATAGGACTCCTGGATAAAACAGACAAAAAGGTCTCATCAAATTTTTTAGTGGAAAAAGTGGGAAACCATAAAGCCATAAACAATTTTAGCTATCATTATTATCATGTGGCTATCAACTTCCCAAATTCCCATAGTGCAGAGTGAGAAAATAAAAAATAAATTAACAAAATCTATAAAGACTTCCCTCTTGCTCCTAGCTACATCCCTTAGATTTAGTCCTGCCCCTATATAAGCAAAATAACTGCATGTAACTGGTTTCACCTGTGTGTGTACACTGACTGCTAGGGACACAGCAAGGGGTCCAGAAAGGGGGAACAGAAAGGGCCATTTAGGGAATGGCCACCAAACAAAAAGGCAGATCTCTGGTAGACTAGGAGTCTCTGAACTCCCTGGTTGGTTTGGGCTTAAAATACTTTTCATAAAAACACAAAAAATGCCACACAATTTCAGACCTATGGTATTTTTAGCCCATATTCTATTTCTGATTCTGATGTCAAAAGACACTGGAAGGATGTTCTGATAACTATCCTCAAGGTTGAAGTATCCCTATATCAAGTTAACCTCCCTCTAGAAGTCTATTGTAGAATCAAGAAACATTTCCAGAACCTCTCATATTTCCAGCTGACAGGGTGAGACATCCCACTGGCAATTGCCCAACTGCATTCTTCTCTGGTTTGGATAATTAAGTAGATACCAAGCAGGAAGGTGGGCATGCTAGAATCAAGGTTGTCAGTCAGACTTGGTCCAGAGGTCCCAGTGGGTGAGGTCTACTAATTCAATGCATATCTTTTTTCTTTTCGTTTTTTTTTTTTTTTTTTTTTTTTACCTTCTCTTTGGCCCTGAGTTGGTCAAACATCTCCTGAATCTCATGTTTCCAGTCATCCTGCAGGCAGTGGAAGGAGTCCTTGGGCATTTCAAAGAAACCAGACTCCTCTATGGTGGTCAGCTGGTCCAGGATATTCGTGAAAGATGGTCGTGAGTGGGGATCAGGATTCCAGCAGTCTGAATAGAACATGTGAATACTCAGACAGCATGAATGGTCAGAGGCAAACATATAAGACTCAGGCTATTACATGGCCTCACTTCCCAGAAAACTACCTCTTACTTCTTCCAGAAACAGAGATTAGAATTTAGGTAACCTCAAATAAGGCTCAGGAAGTGAAGCAAACTGCCCACCATTACAACCATAATGAGTGAAAACGGAAATGAAATGCAGCAGTTCTGTACTCATTCCATTTTGGCTGCTAATTAAGGGTAAGAAAAGTGAGCCCAAAGAGTTTTCTTATGCAAAGCACCACCACAACACAACTTACCATGTTACTACCTGATTCAAGAATAGACAAATGGGGAATGATGCCCTGGGCTTCAGTTTCCCATAAATAAATGAATTAGCCTTCCCCCACCCACAATAGGATGATGAGGAGGCGAGGATGAAAAGCATTCTAGTGGGAGTCAGGGAAAGTGAATTCTATCTAATCCCAGCTCAGCCACTCCCTAATGGGGCGGCCACCTATCTACTCAATTTCGCTTAGCTTTAGATTCCTTAGTTACAAAATTATGGGGTTTGACTAGATGACTTTTAGAGTTCTTTCTCTGAAGATATTCTTCACATCTCTTAAGGTATTCAGAGGTCCTGACATAAAAGTTACTGTACTTTCTGATTTTGCACTACATAATAATATGCTAAATACTGGATAGCAGGCTTTTGTTACTAATTTCACTTCTACAGTCCCTGGAGATGTGACCTCCTTGCAGCAGGGTGTGGACGTCATCTTGAAGCCTTTCCAGTCGCCCATAGGATTCCTCCTTAGGTGACTGAAACTTTATCTCCTCTTTCAGTAACTGATCTCATAGAATTGGCCAAACTCTACCCAGTGCTTATAAGAGGCAAAGTGTCTCCAGTTTGGTTCAGGCCAGGGTTTACTTACCTTCCATGAGTTTGGCAAAAGGCTCTGGGCATGTGGAAGGAATAGGAAGGGCGAGTTTGTTCATGGCCACTCCATAAGCGACCGCTAAGCCATCAATGCCTCGAAAGGGCACCTCACCAGTCAGTAACTCCCAAAGTAGCACCCCGTAGCTAAGGAGAGGAAGAAGACAGAAGCCATGTAATAAACTTCAGGTACAACTTCACTGCAATAGCTCATGAGTCTTTTCTGAGCATCCCACATTCTCCCCAACACATAGTGAGACTAATGAAACAGAAATACTAATGTGATATAAAAGGGAAACCATAAAGCCTACTAGCTAAAAGCAAAATCTCTGCAGTCAAGTATACTTGCTTGGTTTTCAAGTTTTCTTCCATAATTCCTTAGCTATATGACCTTGGGCAAGGCACTACACCTCTTTAAGCCTCTAATTCCTCATCTGTAAAGCACAAATAACACTATCAGTCTGGCAAGGCTATTGTTGAATTAAATGAGCTACTATAGTGTTTAAGTAAGTGCCCAATGGCCATAGCTCTTTCGTTATCATTATTGTTTTGTTTTGTTTTTAAGATGGAGTTTCGCTCTGTCGCTGAGGCTGGAGTGCAGTGGTGCGATCTCGGCTCACTGCAACCCCCATTTCCTGGGTTCAAGAGATTCTCCTGCCTCCACCTCCTGAGTAGCTGGGATTACAGGCGTGCGCCACCATGCCTGGCTAATTTTTGTATTTTTTGTAGAGACAGGGTTTTACCACATTGGCCAGGCTGGTCTCTGAAACTCCTGACCTCCTGTGATCCTCCCGCCTCAGCCTCTCAAAGTGCTGAGATTATAGGCATGAGCCACCACATCTGGCCTATTATCATTATTATTAAAGAAATAAACTGGGAGAAGAGGCAGCCTCCCAAGTATAATTTTTTTCTGTTTTAAGAAAACTTCAGCTTTTGTCACAGATACATTTTTTTCCCCAAAGTGCTAGGATTAACACATTTTTTTTTTTAGCTTTACAAAAAAGCAGAGTGCTAATCACTCAAAGCAGATTTTGCTCCTATAAAAGATTTCTTTAAATGCCCACTAGGTTGAATAGATTTCTGTCCCCAGATCAGTGTGAGTGGGTTCTTAACGGAGATCTTTGTCTAATTCAAAGAGAAAAGTTTCACAAGGGTAGACCACATCGGTAGAACAGAGCAGCGCATCAGCTGCGAGAACTTCAGTGTGCCCTCCCTATCTTTCAAGTCCACATAAAGAACTTCTTTTCTCATGTCCGATGAGTCAGTGAATGTGGAGTACAAAGCTTAATGGAAGAATTATTCTGTGAATTCACGATCAGAACCAGACACAATCACACAGCACTCAGTCCTTCCAGGAATAAGTCAGGACGAGAAACCACAAGGCTATGAATAGTTAGAAGAATGGCTCTCCTTATGTTTTCAACACCAAACTCAACAATAAGTCTTGCAACCAGTAACAAAGGTCATATTCATTTAAACAATAATAATAGGACAGGCGTGGTGGCTCACGTCTGTAATCTCAGACTGTCAATTCAGCCTTTGGGAGGCCAAAGCAGGGAGATCACTTGAGGTCAGGAGTTCAATACCAGCCTGGCCAACATGGCGGAACTCCATCTCCACTAAAAATACAAAAGTTAGCCAGGTGTGGTGGTGGTGCATGCCTGTAATCCCAGCTACTTGGGAGGCTGAGGTAGGATGGTCACTTGAATCTAGGAGGCGAACGTTGCAGTAAGCCAAGATCACACCACTGCACTCTAGCCTGGGTGACAGAGTGAGACTCTGTTTCAAAATAATCAATAATAATAATAACAATAAATCCAGTAGCTATTTATCACGAAACTTTATATGTGAAGACTGCGAAGACACTTTACAAACATCACTGTGAATCTCTACAATTCTGATAGGTATTATCAACATTTTGCACATAAGGAAAGCAAGTTTTAGACATGTTTAGGAGCGTTTTACTAAGGGCATACACAGAGTAAGTACATCATGGTGGGCCCAGACCAATTGTCAATTTCTTCCCCCTAGAATACCTTCTACCATTTCTCTGCTTGGTAAACTCTAATCATCTTTCAAGATCCAACTCAAATGTCCCACCATTTATTCATTCATCAGATGATGGCTTTACCCCAGTGAGGCCTTCAAATACTATCATTTTCTTTATGCATCTTACCAGGAAAAACCAAAACGCCTGGTAGCTAGCTGGTCTTGACTTGTCTAGACGGGAGATGGATTTTAGTTTGGGGGCTTATGGGAACAGCGTTGGACACTTTATGATGCCTTCCCAACATCCCCAGATGTTACTCAGCCTGTTTGGGCTGCCATGCATTGTAGTTGTTTGTCTGCTAGCCTATGGGCTCCTAAAGACCAGGGAAAATTGTTTTTAATCTTTGCATTCTCAGGACCTAGCCCAAGCTCTGCTACACAGGAAGCACTCATAGATGTGTGAGTGAGTGGGTGTGTGGGTATGGGAGTGAGCGCATGGTCAGACAGTCCTGCAGGCTGCCCTGGGTCCTCTAGAGGAAAACCCAAACATCATCAAGAATTGCACTATTACACTTCCTGACAAACCTTTCATGTGACTTATCCAGGTAGTGGTCATGCTGGGGAGCTTCTACCAGGTGACCTCCAGGAACTCTCAGCACTGCCAACCAGATTCCTAGGTCAAAGCCACTGTTATCCTCCATTGCTTGCTCTTGGAATTAATGCCCACCTCCATCCTGGAGAATAAAAACCAAAGGTCCCACAGAACCCCTTTCTCCCAACCAGGCAAAGACAGTGGTATCTGGGCCCTAACTACCTGGAAAGATCACAGAGTGTTTCATGTTCTGTTTGTGTCCCTGCATCCCTTCTGTGACAGTTTCAAGTGTCCTGTGAAGGTGTCTCAGACCTTCCGGAAGCAAGTGGGGGCAGTGAGGTCGGGAGGGGGGGACGGTTATGGGACTGGGACTGGCCCTGTTGGCTCCAGCCAGGGCAGCTCTAGGCTTGTTTCTTCACTTCAGAGGTTCTACAGCTAAAAGGAATGTTAGAACTACTGCCCAAGTAGGCAGAATGCTACCAGAGAAAGATTTAGACAGACTCAGGTCAAATGCCTGTTTTATCACTTAACAGCTATGTGCCATTAGAAGCAAAGTCGCCTCTCCAAACCTAATTTCCTCATCCCTATAACAAAGACAGCAATACTGACCCTACAGAAGAGTTACAAGGAATCATTAACACTAACAACTAACCCTCATCCAGAAATTACCATCTATGGCTAGTAGACCTGTGGTTTTTCTGAAAGGGCCTGAAATGAGAATGTGTCTGAGGAGTCTTATGTAGAGCTACAGTGTTGGTGAGAGCTTTGCTGAGGGACACTGGCATTCAGAGAAGAAGGCTTTCTGGGGCTGACTACACTAGTTTTCCTCTGCCAATGTCCCTCTTTATTTTTACAATGGAAGGTGGGTGATATAAATGAAGACTTGGTATTCTGTTGGCAGGAACAAAGACTGGAGAAATTCAAGAGAAATACAAGTTTACATGGATCTGAGCTCCAGGGAGAGGTGGGCAGTAGAAGTGGATGTGATTTACCTCAGGTTTAGCCAACTTAGTTGCCCTCCCAAGGTTAAAAGGTCAAGAAGTCCTTTGAAGACCATTTGCAAGCAGCCTGGAAGAACTCGTTCAGCTAAGTCACTGCCTCCGAGTGCCTCCCCGCAACATAGACCCACCAGCTCCCACAGTGCTGCCAGTAATTTCCTAAAAGTCCTCACTGCCTAACTCAACCCTCAGAGAATTTACTCTTAGTCAATAATTAATCACCTCCAGAGTCTTGGTAATCCCTTCAATCATTTCCTAGGATCAGAGGTGGAGGAGGGGTGTTTCATGTTTTTTCAAAGTGAGGAAAAGTGGACAGCCACCTTTCTTGACAAAAGGCACAGCAACTCCATGCCTGTGCTGGGCCAGAGCTCTATTTTGTAGTAACCTGCACCATCTCTCCACTGTCAGGTCAGGGTCCATGCTCTGAAAGGAGGTGACCAGTCTCCCTTGAATGAGGTGGGCTGGGGAATGTCTTGCACTTGGTAATTATCTGTGATTCTACATTCTAGGAACCATACTGACTGTTTAATAATCTTTGACAAAGATAATTATACTAACATATGTGAAAGCACTTTGTAAATTGAAAGTAGCATATAATTCTTCTTAACTGAACCCTCATTCAAAACGATATATTAACATATATGTAATATATATATATTGATAAACTTATTGACATAACAACATATTTATTAATGTGATTATATGTTCATGCTACATTACATTCAAAAAGCAACTTACAAAACAGAAAGATCCCACTAGGGATAGGCCCACGAGCACATGAATAGGAGTAAACACACCCAAATATCAATACACATTATCTCTATAAGTGGGTTCAGGGTGATTTTCTTTTCCTGTCTTTTCTTGTTTATCCATATTTTCAAATTTTTTCTATAGAAAACATTTTACTATTGTAATTTTGAGACAGAGTCTTGCTCTGTCGCCCAGGCTGGAGTGCAGTGGTGCTATCTCGGCTCACTGCAAGCTCCGCCTTCCGGTTCATGCCATTCTCCTGTCTCAGCGTCCCGAGTAGCTGGGACTACAGGCACCCACCACCACGCCCGGCTAATTTTCTGTATTTTTAGTAGAGACTGGGTTTCACCACATTAGCTAGGATAGTCTCAATCTCCTGACCTCGTGATCTGCCCGCCTCAGCCTCCCAAAGTGCTGGGATTATAGGCATAAGCCACCATGCCTGGCCACAACTGTAATTTTTTAAACTTAAAATGATTAAGAAAATGCCTCCACCTCATTCCACATCCAACAGGCAAGAAGGCCTTGTGGGATGACGCCCTCTGACTGTAACACTGCTCTACCCACACAGCGCAAAGAAAGGGAACAATTTCAGCAACAGCCACTTGAGGCAGTTCCCGATCCAAGCAGACTGGGGAACTTACACAGTTAAGGATCCAGCCCTTTATTATCTCACCCTCCATCACAACATTTGCAGGAGAACTTTAGAAGCACACTCAAAGAGCAGAAAGACAAACCAGTTGGCCCTGGGCACCTGGAATAGCGGAGGCACAGAGGCCCCCAGCTTTGGATGAGTTCCAGGAGGAGCGAGGTGTGGGGCACTCAGACTCAGCCAGTACCTGGCACAGGGCAAGCATTCCACAAACACTTCTTGAATGAGTCAGTGAGTTACAAGTCAGTTTGGGAAACAGCTTTGTACTAAGTTCCTAGGTATGCCCTGGCCTTCTCTGGGACACCCTGCTGGGCCCTAGGCACAGTGGGCTGATCATTCAGAAGAGGCTGCCTTAAGTGCAGGAACAAGACTGTACAGATGGTGGCATAACTACAAGCACAGATTGTCACTACACACATATCTAGTTCTAATCATAGCTTTATGTCTGCCACCTGGGTGAACTTAGGCATGTGACTTCAATTGTCTGAGTCCAGTTACCTCATCTATAAAACGGAAATAATGATCCCTACTTTGGGGGATTCTTGTGAAGACTATAAAAGATGTATAACATTTACCACAGAGCCTAGCCCTTAAGCATTTGTAGGTGGTAACGACTGCCACCAGTGTACAAGCATTGCTGTATGTATAGCAGTGGGCACACATTTTCCTCTGCTAAAGGTGAGAGACCATTTGGAGCTACTTAGATGGGTAGGCTTGAGGAAGGAGGAATGAAAGGCCCATTTAATGGGTTATAAATTGTGCCTTGAAGGAAATCCTGCAGCATAGAAGCTAAGACAGCTGAAAGGGAGCAGGGTGAATTATGTTTTCAAACCACAATCATCAACCAAACTGGGTCAGGAGGTCTAAGTCCTGGCAACAAGTCTAGACTAGAGCAACTAGAGACCTGCTGGCAGACCATGTGACAATATCCAAGACACACCATCCAAAGTACTTCTGATTTGAGGTTTACCTCCAAGCAATTTCCTCTAGAGATTAGAATAATTTCATCAGATTCCTCTCACCAGAGGCTCTTCCTTCAAGCCTGCTTTTAGGATCATGGTTATAGGACAAGACCTAGAGGTTAGTCTTAGAACAAGAATACTAGGGTAAAAGTTGAAAGGTCCTGCCCTTGTTCTTTCGGTGGAGAAAAAAGTTCTGCGATAGCCTTGTCCTTCCCTGTCTACCATTTCTGTCATCCTGAGAAGACTCTACATGAGGCATTTGTGCTTTCTCTTCCCACTGGGAAGGTGCTTGGATACATGACACAACTCTGTCCAAATCATCACCAGCAGAAACCTCTGGAGTGTGCGACAATAAAACCTGAGCAATTTCAGGGTTAGGCTGGGAAAAGAAACATAGTGGGAATATTGGAGGTAGAAAACAATCATGCTACTGAGAAGTCACGGTTTTCCATTAACAAAGGCAAGAGAAAGTTGAGTGTGAAAAGCGGCTGCTTGTCCCCTCAAATCCACCCTTCCTGTCTTCCATAGTGGGGCACACAGTTGTCTAGCTAGAACATATATTTTTCTGCCTCCCTTGGAGCCAGGCGTGCCAACATAACCAAGTGCAGGCAATGGGGTGTGCAGAGATATGTACAACTTCTGGATGGTCTCCAAATTAAAGATAAACTGTGCTTGCCATGAGTAAGTTCTCCTTCCTCTTTTATGAAAACTGTAATACACATGTAACAGTCACCCAATTTAACCATTCGGTCAAGGTCAATGCACTGAGGGAATCTAAAAGAACCTAGGTTCCTAAAAGATCTCATGGGGCACAGTTGCCCTGCTAGTGTGGGCTACCTAGACTAGCTTTTGAAAGAGAATATGCTTCTATCCTATTTAAGCCTCCATATCTGCAGGCCTCTTTGTAACAGCAGCTTGGCTTAATTAATGTATTAATTTATCTCATTAGCATACGGTCAAGCAATGAAAGTGTTAAACTGAAACGTGAAATTGCCGATTTTACATATCAAAAATAGTTGAATATCAGCATACAACTCAACTTAATGAGATCAGGTCAGATATTTTAAGGAAAGTTAAACTCATTTCTTCTCATTAGCTACTTCACCCTGTAATTAATGCACGGTAAAATAAGGTTCAATATACAGATACTACAAAACATCACTGAAAGAAGTTAAAGGAGGTCTAAATAAATGGAAAGATATCCCATGATCATGAATTGGATGACTTATTAAGATGTCAATAGGGCCAGGCACAGTAGCTCACCCCTCTAATCCCAGCACTTTGGGAGACCAAGGCAGGTGAACAGCTTGAGCTCAGGAGTTCAAGACTAGCCTGGGCAACATGGCGAAACCCTGTCTCTACAAATAAAAATAAAAATAAAAGGGGGGAGCATGCCTGTAGCTCCAGCTACTTAGGAAGCTGAGGCAGGAGGATCATCTGAGCCCAGGAGGTCAAGGCTGTGGTAAGCCATGATTACACCACTGCGCTCCAGCTCAAGCAATAGAGACCCTGTCTGGGGGGCGGAGGGGGGAAGATGTCAATAGTCCACAAAGCTACAGATTTGATGCAATTTGTATCAAAATCCCAGCTATCTATTTTATAGAAATTAACAAAATTATCCTAAGATTCATTAAATGCAAAGGACTCAGAATGGCCAAAACAATCTTCAAAAAGAAGAACAAAATTGGAATCACATTTCCTAATTTCAAAACTGACCACAAAGTCATACTAATTAAGAAAGGGTGGTATTGGCATAAGGACAGACATAGATTAATGGAGTAGAACCAAGAATCTAGAAATAAACCTTTATATTTCTGGTAAATTGATAAAAGTGACCAAAGAATTTGACGGGAAAAAAATAGTCTTTCCAATAAATGGGGCCTGGATAACTGAATAGCCACATGAAAAATAATAAAGTTGGACCCCTACCTCATACCACATACAAAAATTAAGTCAAAATGGATCAGAGACATAAAAGTAAGAGCTAAGATTATAAAACTCTTAGAAAAAAATACAGGTGTGTAAGTCTTCATGACTTTGAACTAGGCAATGTTTTTTAGATATGACATCAAAAGCACAATCCACAGATGACAAAATAAACTAGACATCATCAAAATTAAAAACACTGTTGCAAAGAACAGCCTTAAGAAAGTGGAAAAACAATCTACAGAAAGGAAAAAAATTTGCTAATCATATATCTGACGACAGAATAGAAAGGACTCTTTCAGCTCAACAATAAAAAAACAAATACTCTAATTTTTTAATTAGCAAAGGATTTGAACAGATATTTCTTCAGGTTCAGAGATATAATTGGCCAATAAGTACATGAAAAGATACTCAACATCACAAGTCATTTAGTGAAATGCAAATCAAAATTATGATAAAATACTATTTCATATCCACAAGGATGGACATAACTTTTTTTTTAAAAAAAGACAGTAACAAGTATTGAAAAGATGTGGTGAAATTGTAACATTATTCATACATTGCTAAAGGGAATATAACAAAATGGTATAGCTATATGAAAAAGTTTGGTGGTTCCTCGAAAAGTTAAACATAGAACTGCTATATGATTCAGCCATTTCACTCCTAGGAATAGACCCAAGAAAACTGACGTTTATACAAAAAACTTATGTTTAGACAAAAGCTTGTGTTGTACACAAGTGTCCATAGCAGCATTATTCATAACAGCCAAAAAGCAAAAACAACCCAAATGCCCATCAACTGATGAATGGATAAACAAATGTGGTCCATCCATATGATGGAATATTACTATGCCTTAAAAAGGAATGAAATTCTGATATAAGTTACAACATGGATGAATATATATATATATTTTTGAGATGGAGTTTCGCTCTTGTTTCCCAGGCTGGAGTGCAGTGGCATGATCCCAGCTCACTGCAACTCCTGCCCCCCGGGGTTCAAGACTGCCTCAGCCTCCTGAGTAGCTGGGATTATAGGCACACGCCACCACACGTGGCTAATTTTGTATTACAACATGGATGAACACTGAAAACATTATGCTAAATGAAAGAAGCCTAGTCACAAAAGACCACATATGGTATGATTCCATTTATGTGAAATATCCAGAATAGGCAAATTCATGAAGACAGAAAGTAAATTAGTGTTTGCTAGGGAGTAGAAGGAAGAAGGATTAGGGAAGGACTGATAATGGATATGGGGCTTCTTTTTTGGGTGGTAAAAATGTTCTGGAAATTGGCCGGGCATGGAAATTGCTCGTCTATAATCCCAGCACCTTAAGAGGCCAAGACAGATGGACTGCTTGAGATCAGGAGTTAAAGATCAGCCTGGTCAACACGGCGAAATCTCATCTCTACTAAAAATATAAAAATTAGCTGGATGTGGTGGTGCATGCCTATAATCCCAGCTACCTGGGAGGCTGAGGCAGGAGAATCGCTTGAACCCAGAAGGCAGAGGTGGCAGTGGGCCAAGATCATGCCACTGTACTCCAGCCTGGGCAACAGAGTGAGACTCCATCTCAAAAAAAAAAAAAAAAAAAGTTCTGGAAATAGATAGTGGTTGTAATGGGTTGAATGGTGGCCCTGAAAAGGTATGTCCATGTCCTAATACCCAGAATCGTTATTTGAATCATTATCTCCACTAGAGTCTCTGAAGGGTGTGGCCCTGCCCACATCGCTTTCAGGCTTCTGGCCTCCAGAACTACAAAAGCATGCACTTCTGTTGCTTTAAGCCACTAGGAATAGTAATTTGCTACAGCAGCCCCAGGAAACTAACAACAATGGTGACCCATAAACACCTTTTAAATATACTAAAAACCATTGACTTACATGCTTATTTACTTCTTGAGACAGGGTCTCACTCTCTCACTCAGGCTGAAGTGCAGTGGTGCAATTACGGCTCACTGCAGCCTCAACCTCTCAGCCTTAAGTAATCCTTCCGTCTCAGCCTCCCACGTAGCTGGGACTACAGGTACATGCCACCACACCTGGATAATTTTTCAATTTTTTGTAGAGATGAGGGTCTCACTATGCTGCTCCGGCTGGTCCCAAACTCCCGGGCCCAAGAAATCTTTCCACCTTAGCCTCCCAAAGTCCTGGGATTACAGGTATTAGCCACTATCCAGCCAACTTCTATACTCTAAAGTGTACAAAGGGTTAGCTTTATGGTATGTGAATAATAGCTCAATAAAACTATTATTTAAAATATACATGCGCGCGCGTGCACACACACACACACACACACACACACACACACACAGAAGCTCACTTTATAATACATCAGGATAATAACCCCATGTTCTGATATATAATGATAAACTACAGTCCTTTCTTTTGTATACCAAGGCGATGCTACTGTCCCACAGCCATGACGACTGAGTAGTTGCTCATCCTTCCTCAGCTGGGAAAATTTTTAGATCTATTTCCTTGCAACCTTTTGGGCTCACACTAACTAGGAGGATGGCTGGTCATTTCTAGTCTGTGGCTCTGCAGTTCTGGGTACATACTTGGGACCCATTTTTTTTTTTCCGATTTCTGGATTAATGTCAACAGATAGAGCCTTGACTAAAAGATTAACTAGATAACTGGAAAAGATAAATTTTTAGGCCATCAAGAAAAAAGGGACTGCACAAAGAATATTCATTGGCTTAGGAGCTTAGCGTGAAGACATTGGGTTAATCTTCTCCCCAAGTTCAGCAGTAACAGCCATGAAAGCCTAGCACTGTTGCTAAGCAAGCCAGGCTGATCCTCGCGAAGCTCTCCAGGAGGGATTGAGTGTCCTTCCCATCTTACAGGGCAGAGATGGGAGTACATGTTGCCCCTGGAATCTACTGGCCTTTCCTAGGGAGCAATCACCAGCAAAAAGTGGCCTGCGTATAGCACTTGAGGGATTTTTTTGGTAGATGAAAGCATTAGAAACTGTCCCCTGGCAACATGTGAATTGGCATAGATGACTGTGTGGGGAGGTCACTTAGACCTATTTTGGGTGCCTGGGATCCTATGTAACCTCAATTCTCCAAGTCTTGAAATGTGTATGCCACCAAGATGGACCTGGGAAATGCTGTCCCTGGCCCTCTGGACCTTACCTCCACACGTCACTGCCTTTGGAAAACATGGAGGCCCGGATGACTTCAGGTGCCATCCAAGCATACGTCCCTGCTGCACTCATCTTGGTGGTTCGGTGCCATTCCCGAGCCAGGCCAAAATCAGTGATCTTCAGAATCTTGTTGCTCAGGTCTCCATTCTCCACCTTCTGGAGGATCAATACTGGGCAAGGAAATGAATACAGAAGAAACCAGAGTCTGCATTAATCACAGGAAAACCACAGAACAGAACTCTTCTGCCATCCTCCTGGCCTCTCCTGTGGGCTCCAGCGTTTAGCTGCCATAGATTGATGGTCAGAGCCATCATTTCTTAAACACCTATAGTCCATTCATTTTTGTACCACCCATTTTATAGTCACTATCTCCAATCCTCACAACAACTTACAAGGTAGGTACTATTGCCATCTCAGTTTTACTGATGAAGAAACTAAGATACACACATCACAATTAAATAAATTCCTGGCTGGGCACGGTGGCTCGCGCATGTAATCCCAGCATTTGGGGAGGCCAAGACGGGTGGATCACCTGAGATTAGGAGTTCGACACCTGCCTGGCCAACATGGTGAAACCTCGTCTCTAATAAAAATACAACAAATTAGCCGGGCATGGTGGTGCACGCCAGTGACTCTCAATAATCATGTCCTCAAATACTGGTATCTACCAAGCACCCATTGCTACTAATCATTAAAGCACCAAAGCTTGTGAAAGCCTTATTTTATTTTTTGTAGACCTTTTTTTTGAGCTGAAATCCACATAACATAAAATTAACCATTTCTAAGTGAACAATTTAGTGATATTGAGTACATTCACAATGTTGTACAACTACTACCTCTGTCTAGTTCCAAAACATTTTCGCCACTCCAAAAGGAAACCCTGTACCCATTAAGCAATTATTCCCCATTCTCCCTCCTCCCAAACCCAAGGAATCACCAATCTCCTTTGTCTTTATGGATTTACCTGTTCTGAACACTTCATGTAAATTCAATCATACAATATGTTACACACCTGCTTATTTCACTGAACATGTTTTCAAGTCCATCCACATTATAACTTATATCAGCACTTCATTCCTCTTTATGGATGAATAATATTCCACTGTATGTACATACTACAGTTTCTCCTTTTGTCCACTGATAGACACATGGGTTGTTTCCACTTTCTGGCTGCTGTGACTAGTGTGTATGAACATGTGTATACATATATTTGTATACTTGTCATTTGGGGCATATATACCTAGGAGCATACTTGCTGGATCACATGGTAATTCATGTTTGTCTTTTTAAGGAACCACCAAATTGTTCTGCACAGCAGCTGGACCATTTTACGTTTCCACAAGCAGACTATGGGGGCTCCAAGTATTCTCCACATCCTCACGAATACTTGTTATTTTCCTTATTATTGGTATTCTTATTGCCAACCTAGTGCATGTGATATGGTAACTCACTGTGGTTTGGGTTTGCATTTCCCTGATGACTAATGATATTGAACATCTACCTTCTCATGAGCTTGTTGTCCATTTGCATATCTTCTTTGGAGAAATGTCCATTCAATCCTTTGTCCATTTTTAAAGTGGGTGGTTTGTCTTTTTATTATTGAGTTATAAGAGCTCTTCATATATTCTGATACTAGACCCTTATCAGATACATGACTTGCAAATATTTCTCCCATTCCATTGGCTGTCTTCTCACTTACTTGATACTTTTGATACACCAAAGTTTTTAATTTAGATGAAGTCCACTTTATTTTTTTATTTATTGCACATACGTTTGGTATAATATCTAAGAACCATTAACAAATTCAAGATCATGAAGATTTAATTCTATGTTTTCTTCCAAAAGTTTTATGGTTTCAGCTCCTACATTTAGGTCATTGATCCATTTTTAATTTCTGCATATAATATCAGATAGGGGCCCAACTTCACTCTTTTGCATGTGGCTATGCAGTTGTCCCAGCCTCATTTGTTTAAAGAGGAAAGCTTTAAAACAAAAACAGAGTGGACAGCGGTTATCTCCCAACATACTTTCCTGAGTGGAAGCGAAAGGTTATATTCACAGCAGTTTACATACTTGTACCACTGCAGTAAGCCCACTGTAAACTTCTACCACTGACAAACAGCTGTGGCAATAACAAATTGTCATGCTTTCACATCTTGAAAAATATAAGAATGTTTTATCAAATTTTGGTGAAGTCCATGAGAGTGCATTGTGTAAACCTCACCTCTCCTGTCAGGCAATGGCAAAAACAGTCATGCACCACATAATGACGTTTCAGTCAGTGACAGACCAAATACATAACAGTGGTACCACAAGGTAAGAACAGGGCTAAAAACTTCCTATCGCCTAGTGATGATGGCAGCTGTCATAATGTCATAGCACCACATATTCTCATGTGTCTGTGGTGATGCTGCTGTAAACAAACCTACTGTGCGGCCAGTCGTATAATAGCACAGCATATACAATTATGTACCATACATAATACTTGATAATGCTAATAAGCGACTATGTTACTGATTTATGTATCTAGTTTTTTTTGGTTTTTTTTGGACCCAAGGTCTCACTCTGTCACTCAGGCTGGTGTGCAGTGGTGCAATCATAGCTCACTGCAGCCTCGATCTCCTGGACTCCAGTGATTCTCCCACCTCGGCCTCCTGAGTAGCTGTGACTATAGGTATGTGCCACCACGCCCAGTTCATTATTTTAGTTTTTGTAGAGAAGGGGGTCTCACTTCATTGTCCAGGCTGGTCTCAAGCTCCTCGGCTCAAGCGATCCTCCCACCTCGGCCTCCCAAAGTGTTGGGATTACTGGTGGGAGCCATTGTGCCTGGCCAGCATACTATACTTTTTACCATTAGTTTAGAGTGCACTCCTTCTACTTATGTAAAAAAAAAAAAAA
>NW_012102543.1:3212924-3224646 GCF_000951045.1 Mandrillus leucophaeus | reverse complement strand
GGAAATGTTTTTGTACAGCTGTACAGTGTGTTTATGTTAAGCTCTATTGTTAAAAAAGAGTTACGAAGTAAACAATTTTTGTTTATAAAGTTAAAAAGTTACAGTACGCTAAGATTAATTTATTATTGAAGAAAGAAAAATTTTCAGCTGGGCACGGTGGCGCAGGCCTGCAATCCCAGCACTTTGGGAGGCCAAGGCAGGAGGATCACTTGAGGTCAACAGTTCAAGACCAGCCTGGCCAACACAGCAAAAACCCATCTCTACTAAAAATACAAAAAATTAGCTGGGTGTGGTGGTGCGTGCTTGTACTCCCAGCTACTCAGGAGGTTGAGGCAGAAGAACTGCTTGAACCTGGGAGGCAGAGGTTGCAGTGAGCTATGATTGCATCACTGCACGCGAGCCTGGGTGACAGAGTGAGACTCCGTCTAAAAAAAAGTTTTATATATAAATTTAGTGTAGCCTAAGTGTACAGTGTTTAATATAAAGTCTATGGTGGTGTACAGTAATATCCTAGGTCTTCACATTCACTCACCATTCACTCACTTAGAGCAACTTCCAGTCCTGTAAGCTCCATTCATGGTAAGTGTTCTCTAAAGATGTACCATTTTTTATTTTTATATCACATTTTTACTGTACCTTTTCTATTTATAGATACATTTAGATACACAAATTCTTACCACTGCATTACAATTGTCTACAATATTCAGTACAGTAACATGTACAGGTTTGTAGCCTGGAAACAATAGACTACACCAGGGGTGTCCAATCTTTTGGCTTGCCTGGGCCACATTGGAAGAAATGTCTTGGGCCACACATAAAATACACTAACAACAGCTGATAAGCTGAAGAAAAAAAAAAAAAGGAAAAAGTTGTCCTGAGCCACAGCAGGACAGGTTTGGGCTACACCATATAGCCCAGGTGTGTAGTATAAGTACACTCTGATGTCTACACAATGATGAAATTGCCTAATGATGCATTTCTCAGAATGTATCCCTGCCATTAAGTGATGTGTGACTGTACTGAAAAGAACTAACGAGTCTAGGCGTAAGTCAATGGGGGCCTGGCCAGGCAGTGGAACAGAAAGGAAAAGATACATTGGAACTAAAGACCTAGTGATTAACCAGATGTAGGGGCTTGATGGAGAAGGAAGACATCTCCAGCCTTTCAGGTTTGGGTGACAAGCAGAAGAATGGTGGTGCCCTTGATTGGGAAGTTCAGAGAAAAAGCCCATTTGAAGAAGCCAAGTTTAGTTTTGGAAATAATGGGTCTAGATTCACAGTAACAAGAGTCAGTATGGAACAGGAAAAGAGGAGATAATTTAACTCCTAGGCTTGACACTCTTAATGTGACCCTGGACAAATCTCTTACACTTTGTACCTCAATTCCTGCTTCTACAAAATGGGGATAAAGATTAAAGGTGATACAGTAATAAAGCAACTAGCAGAGTACCTGGCACTTGGAACACTATAGTTATTATTATAATTAGGTATCCTGTACATAAATGGAAACCATAGGCTTCAGTGCTCAAGGGACTGATATGGAAGGCCTGGCAGTCCCTGACACACAATAACCATGCAATACGTTTTTGCTGTAGAGATAAATGGAATGCTTGCTTAATAATGACAGCCACTCATTATGGGTCACTTACTATGTAGCAGCACGATGCTGTTTATGTCCATCGCCTTTGTTAATCCTTAAATCAACCCTCAGAAGTAGGCGTAATTATTTTCCCCATTTTTTGCACTTCAAACCAGAAACAGAAAGGTTAAGCCAGTTGCCCAGTCGGTGAGGGACAGGGAAGGGAATCAAATCCAGATCTGTCTGACTTCAGAACCACATTCTTCACCTTTGTGCCATGCCGTACAGAGGCCAGAAAGAAATCCTATGTGTCTTTAAGCCCTGCCTCCAACTCTGCCTAATCCCTAAAACTGTCATTGATTAGTCTACCGTGCACTTCTTTTTCCTGAATTCTTCCTTCAGCATCCAAATACCACATAATCTAACATTATATGCACTTCTAATCATTTCTGACTGCTGCATATATATGAGGGTCATCATTTCCGCTAGCATGTGATACAGTATGACTCCTAGAAAGCAAAAACCTCATTCTTTTTCTTCTGGAACTTATGCCATATTCCCTTTAAGAACCAAGCACAGGACAAGGCTCTTTGAAAGAACTCATCCCAGCTGGGTGTGGTGGCTCATGCCTGTAATCTCAGCACTTTAGGAGGCAGAGGGCGGATCACCTGATGTCAGCAGTTCAAGACCAGCCTGGCCAACACAGCACAACCCTGTCTCTACTAAAAATACAAAAATTAGCTGGGCGGGGTGGCATACACTTGGAACTTGTAGTTCCAGCTACTTGGGAGGCTGAGGCAGGAGAATTTCTTGATCCCATGAGGCGGAGGTTGCAGGGAGCCAAGATTGCGCCACTGTACTATAGCCTGGGTGACAGAATGAGACTCAATCTCACAAAAAAGAAAAAAAAAAAAGAACTCATCTCTTGCTGGTCACGTACTTGACCAATGGGATATCTGTGCATCTTCTCAAACTATCCACTTTCCCATGTTATTGTTGCCAGGTATTGGGACAGGAGGTGGAGGGGCATTGGGAGGAGACTAGAGAAAGTGTAATACCTCAGCCAGGGGTTCACCAATGACTAACACACCCAGCTATTGCCAGGTGGAGTAGGGAACACACAGGGAAAGATAACCTGAAGACTCTCAGCTTATCTCAATGGCCTTTCCCCTTTTATAAAGAAAGACAACGTGACAAAAGTGAACATCAGGTCAAGACAGGGTCTTACTCTGTTGCCCAGCATGGAGTGCAGTGGCGCAATCATAGCTCACTGTCATCTTGAACTACTGGGCTCAAGCGTTCTTCCACCTCAGCATTCTGAGTAGCAGGGACTACAGGTGCACACCACCATGCTCAGCTAATTTTTTTATTTTTTATATAGACTGGTTGGTCTTGAACTCCTGGCCTCAAGCGATCTTCCTTCCTCAGCTTCCTAAACACTGGAATTACAGAAGTGAGCCACTGTGCCTGACACAAAGACATCATTCTTGATTATTTCCCAATTAGGACACCAACTATATATACCACTTAATATTATTATTTAAATAATAGTTAATGGGCATCAAAAAATAGAATAAGACCTAGTATTTGATAGCACAACAGTGTGACTACAGTCAAATTAACTTAATTGTACATTTAAAAATAACTAAAAGTATAATTGAGCTGCTTGTAACACAAAGGATAGACGCTTAAGGGGATAGATACCCCATTTTCCATGATGTGATTATTATGCATCACATGCCTGTATCAAAATATCTCATGTACCCCAAAAATATATACACCTACGATGTACCCACAAAAATTAAAAATTAAACAAAAATTTTAAAGAAATTTTATATCATTATTGTAAATGGGAAAGCCAAAAATTCTCCTAACATTGAGTAATCTGTACAAACATATAAAATGAAATGAAAATAAATGGTGTAGTAGCAGACCCACATATGGTCAAAGTGCTGAGCCTAAGGCCTGCCTTCTCTGATTGAGAAGAAAGATTTGAAGTGTTAGAGAGGAATTATAGACAAACAGCCCCAAAATGAATGTTGATCCTCCATTTATATAAAGAAGCTGAATGACTTTCTTTGGGATTCAATGTTGCTTAATGCACACCACTTAAAATGGTCTCAAGGCCATCCCATTAGGAGGTCAGCAGGAGAAATGGGAGGTGTCTTGCCACAAAGGGCTTTGTGAATCTGACCTAATATCATTTAGCCGAGGCCAGGCTCTCAAAACTTGGCATCACTGAGGCGACTCTCCCATTAGGTCCTAACGGTAAACTTAGCTTTGGTTGATGATCTATGTCATTTTCAGATTTCTTATTTATTATTCATCTCCATTAGTACAAGGGGCTCCAATCTGCTAAATGCTCCCCTTGGTGCCAAGGCTCATGTCCTCAGGCCTGCATTTGGTTCAGATGATTCGGCACCATCTCTCCCACATTAGGTAACTCAGCTAATTTGGTTTTGAGGGTTACGTTTTGTTTTATTTTTTAAAGTTTATTGTTAAATGTATTATACACATAGGAGAGTACACTAAAATGTATACATGTAATATGTACAAATGTATATATGGCTGGGAGTGGTGGAGCACACCTGTAGTCCCAGCTACTTGGGAGGCTGAGGCAGGAGAATGGCTTGAGCCCGGGAATTCAAGTCTGTAGTGCACTATGTTTGTGCCTGTGAACAGCCACTGCACTCCAATCTGGGCAACACAGTGAAACTCCATTTCTAAAATTAAAAAATATAAATATATATATGGTTTAAAGAACATAATATGAAAACCCACATAACCCCATCCAGTCCCTTTAGAAGTTCCATGTGTCTCTCTCCACCACCCCCTTTCCTTTTTCCCCAAACATCTGACAACCTTGACTTGTTATTCATTTCTTTACTTCTCTTTATGATTTTACCAGTTACGTACACATCTCTAAATAAGATAATGTTTAGTTTTGAAAAAGTGAGTGGCAAACAAAAAATGAAGCTGTGTGTTGTAGCCTCCTAGGGTTGCCATAACAAATTAACACAAACTGGGTGGCTTAAAACAACAGAAATTATTCTCTCACAGTTCTGGAGGTTAGAAGTCCAAAATCAAGGTGTCAGCAGGGCCATCTCCCTTGAAAGTTCTTGGGAAGGATCCTTCTTTGACCCTTGTAGCTTCTGGTAGCTGCCAGTAGCTTTTGGTGTCCCTTGGCTTGCAGCAGCATAAGTCCAATCTCTGCCTGCATGTTCACGTGGCCATCTTCTCTCTGTGTGTCTATCTGCATCTTCACCTAATATTCTCCTCTCTGTTTGTCTGTGTCTCCTTATAAGGACACCGGTCATTGGATTAGGGCCCATCCTAATCCAGTATGACCTCATCTTCACTTGACTACATCTGCAAAGATGGTATTTCCAAATTTCACAGGTTAGGACTTCAACATATCATTTGTGTGGAGGGTTGCAGGGGACACTATTCTCCCCACAATACCACGGGGGAGTAAAAATACTGCCTTTGCTAAATGAAGCCTTCCCGAAGGGAATAAGCTAAACAGAGTCTCTGGTCACGGTCCCATGGAATTTACAAGAGCTCTTCCTGGGAAAGTTGATAGGCAAGATCATGAACAAGTCCTAGAAACACAGGAGAAACAGGGAGGGTAACCACAGTGGGGGCATCTGGCGGTAGGGGTCAAGGTAATTGGGAGAGTGGGACTCTTCTGTATTTTCTGTTTCTTTTCTTTGTTTGTTTGTTTTTGAGTCTCAATCTGTCGCCCAGACTGGAGTGCAATGGCACAATCTCGGCTCACTGCAACCTCTACTTCCTAGGTTCAAGCAATTCTCCTGCCTCAGCCTCCTGTGTAGCTGGGATCACAGGCACACACCAGGATGCCCAGCTACTTTATTTTGTGTTTTTAGTAGAGATGGGTTTCACCATGTTGGCCAGGCTGGTCTTGAACTCCTGACATCAAGTAATCCGCCCGCTTCGGCTTCGCAAAGTGCTAGGATTACAGGCATGAGCCACTGTGCCTGGCTCATATTTTCTATCTCTGAATTCACTTGGGCCTATCTTTAGCACTGAGGGTTGGGCAAAGAAAACACTTCTGTTAATATAAAATGAGTCTATCCAGTCAGCAGGGCAAGGAGGGGCGACAGGAGCTTCCTCAGCACATGAGCGAGACAGCCAAGAGCAGATACAATCTGCCCCAAGCTTCCCCAGGTAGTCAGTCCTCCAGTTAAATCAATGGCACAATGATTGCAGGTAAGTTGGTGATGACATCCTGAGTCACGCTGCTCGGATCTAAGCTGCCCATCCTCTACGTCTGGTACGCTGTCCTCAGGGGTTCCCTTCATCTCCCTCCTGTGTTAATCCCCGTGTCCTATAACCCTCTCCCCTCTTTACTGATTCCTTCCCCTGCTTTGGTGGTGTGCACTCTCCAGTAGTTCCTTAGAAAGGATGTGCAGGAGGTATGTTTCGTTTTATTTATTTTTTTCTGTGCTTGGTGTCTCCAGTCCAGTAACTCTTGTTTTACCCTTTCCAAGAAGAAAAGGCAGTCAAATGGCTGCATAAAGTGGAGGAGATTCTGTGGTATAAAGGGATTGCTGTTTTTTGTTTGTTTGTTTGTTTGTTTTTGCTTTCCCTACTGTCAGCTTAGAATTATCTTTCTCAAGTGTTCTAAGTCAATTACCACTTCTCCATCAGTTTTCCATCCCCCAGAACAAAACAGCTACCATCTCTTCTCCCATCCACCTTGTGGGTTTGCTGTGGTTTTCACTGGGTTTCAGGAGGGAGTAAAGGTAGCTGTAGCATTTGACATGTTCAATCTGCTACCCTAGCATAGAACCTTGCGTTCAGTTTTGTTTTCTTGGGGTAGGGAGAAGGAAACTAGCATAGCCTACAAAGGAAACTTTCAAAGGCTTCCAGCTTTCCATCTCTTGGTTCTTCCATCTCTCCTGATATGCAAAATCCATCCTGGGAGGGCGTAATAGAGAAAGGCATACACGTACTCCTGCTTGTTACTGCCAAAGCCCAGGGCTTAAACTCCAGATCTATGTCACAGCATCCTCTCTTACCTTAATAAAAACAGTCTCTGAGCTACACCAAGGCAGAAAGAAAAAAGCAACAGATGGAGACCCAGGGTGTCTGGGTTCTCGCTCCACCACTGTATGACCTTCACCAGGCCCCCATTTCCCTACCTCTGACATTCCTGGAGTCTATAACTCCCTGGAAGCTGTGCCAGTCCTTCCCAGGAGCCAGCCAAGCTCCACCATCCATCTGAGCTGAAGAACAGCTAAACGTAGGGGGAAAAGGAGTTAGGTGAAGTGATTCTACCCCAGAGAAAAGCCCTATTCATTAGACACAGCCAGCCATTAGAGCGCCTGAGTGGCACTTGAGACATTTGCTTCCTACAGCACGTTGCCTCCAGTGGAGGAAGGAAGATGATCTCAGACCCAGCACAGAGCAGGCTCCCTGTTGTGCTGACGCAGCAAGATCTGCATGGGAGGCCTGACTCATGGACCACTACCAGGCAGCCAGGGCACGGCCAGTGTGCATCCCCCAGCTTCTCCTGGCCCCTGGTGCTGTGCCCGCTCTGTCTCTCCAGGCAAGGCCAAGAGAGGCCAGACTTGCTTACCAAGGCAAATGATTCACCACCTAGACTCCCTGACTCGACCTCGGCAGTTGTGGTGCTGGCTAGAGATGGAAGGGAGATGCCGGCAGCAATGGTGGCCCCAGCAGCTTCCACATCGTCAGCAGAGCTGCACCGGGTTCCACTGGCACAACCAGCAAAGCTATGCTTTCCGACCAGGACTCAGGCACGGCGGCCAAAAGTCCCTGCCACAGTAACTACAGGAAGGTGGAGAGAATCGGGTCCTTGGGGACTTAGGAGTCATTCCCTTTTGTTATAAAAGAGGAAACCAAAGCAAATGAATGGGTCCAAAACACCCCTGATAGAGAGAGAAAGCATTCACTGCAGTGACCTTTTCCTGAGCTAGAGTAAGGCCGAACTACAGTGGTCTCCCTTCTATGCCCGTAACCTGAAGAGGAATAATAAGTGCTCAATAAACATTCTTCTGGAATTAATAAATGAATGCAAATCATCCCAAAAGGTGTCTGCTTACATCAGTTTAGGTACTGGTCCCCAGCTACCTGTTCCAGGGCTGGCTATATTGGAGTCCCCTGAGAAGCTACAGTAATGATTTCCAACCTTTCAAAATATGTCCTTTCAGCTGAAAAAAAAAAAAAAAAAAAAAGCCATTATGATGCTATTTGTACTTTTAGTGTGTGTTAAGAAGAACATAATAGCCACAGCTAATGTTTATGGAGTCCTTAGCACATACCAGATGCTAAGCTAAGTGATTTACACCTATAATCTTATTTAATCCTCTCATCAATACTGGAAAATAGGTATAACTATGCCCACTTTCAGATATGGAGACTGAAATTCATGCAGGCTGGTCCACAAATGGGAAGAGGCGGAGCCAGGACATTTCATTTAGCTCAGGCCTGAATGAAATCAGTCAGGACCCCAGACCACAATGCCATATTAAACACTAAGAAAATACTAAACACCCTAAGAAAAGGCTTTTAAGTGAATTCGTATTTTAGCAACACAACAGCACCCATGCACATGTGAAAACCAGAAATATTTACACTTTATACAAACACTGTTAGATTCAAAGACACCTTTCAGTAACCCCCTCCCAAGGAAACCACTGATCTCAATGCTGCAACTATAAGCACATTATGCAGAAAGCAGAAGGTCATTGCCCCCAAGGAAGGAATTACCTGTCTGCTTCCATCACACATCCACGCAAGTGTTTCAAGGCCTCCAGCTCTGAAGGGGTGAATGGGAGAGAAATCTCCAAGTAAGGGTTAAAGCAGAAGGACAGAGTCAGCAGCAGAAAGAGAAAACAAACTGAAAACACAGCAGAAAGGGATTGCTACATTAGCAATCCTGGCAGCACATCAGGGAAGGACTAACAAGGGATTAATGATAGGAAAAGAGCCTGAAATCTGTGACCCAGACTGCTAGTCGCCCTTCAGTGGTTATTCTCCCCTCCTCCCCTAGTAATGGAACCCACAACTGTAACATGGGCACCAGGCCACTCAGAACATTCACTACATTTTCCAGCTCCTTGTTCCAAGATGTAGCCAGGTAACGAAAAAGTGTCATTGTAGGTGCTTTCTGTAACCTGTCTTAAAAGATTCCAGCTCTAGATCTTTGGACGTTGTTCTTCATCCCTTTCTACACTGTGCTACCTGGAAAATGAATGTGATAGCTGGAAGTCTAACTACCATCTTGGACCATGAGGATACGAACATGCCCCAAGAGTTGGCAGAGCTGTGAACGAGGAGGTAAGGCTCATGAAACAGAGATGTCTTGCCAATCACAGGCCATCTCCTGCCAAACTTTTACATACAAGAGAGACACTTGTTTCAGCTACTGTACTTTAAGTGTCTATTTCTCATAGCTAACCTAACTGAATTAATAAAAAGTTCAACTCCTACAAAATATCTTGCTCATTACTACAGCAAAACAGACACAGACAGATTAAAATTGCAAATCTAAACCAAAACCAAGATCCCAGTCAACAGAGCCTCAGTATGATATCATGAAAGCTTTGGATAGCCTCTCCAAACTGCCGTAAAATTAATCAACCTGAAATCTGTGTTCTATACTAAGTACTGACTTAAACTTTTCAAAAACAATATAACAACCCACATGTACTGAAAGCCCGTAAGTATCAGGCACTGTGCTAATAGGCACCAGGTGTTCAAATACTGTATAAATTAAACCAATATCTCCCCTCAAGAAGAGCACCAGCCAGGAGGAAGAGACAGTGAGTGAGAAAGAATAAAGCAGGAGAACTTCGTTATTTAATACAAGACTTGTAATATATTTCAGCTTTTTAAACTAGATTATGTACACATGTCACTTCCAGAATTTTACATCAGGCCGGGCGTGGTGGCTCACGCCTATAGTCTCAGCACTTTGGGAGGCTGAGGTGGATGGATCACCTGAGGTGAGTTCGAGACCAGCCTGGCCAACATGGTGAAACCCCATCTCTACTAAAAATACAAAAATTAGCCAGGTGTGGTGGTGGGCGCCTGTAATCCCAGCTACTCAGGAGGCTGAGGCAGGAGAATTGTTAGAACCCGAGAGGCAGAAGTTGCCTCTGCAGTGAGCCAAGATTGCGCCACTGTGCTCTCGCCTGGGTGACAGAGAAAGACTCTGTCTCAAAAACAAACAACAACAAAAAAATTTATATCAAAAAGACAGGCCAGGCGTGGTGGCTCACGCCTGTCATCCCAGCACTTTGGGAGGCTGAGGCAGATGGATCATGAGGTCAAGAGATCAAGACCATCCTGGCTAACATGGTGAAACCCCATCTCTACCAAAAATATAAAAATTAGCTGGGCATGGTGGTGGGCATCTGTAGTCCCAGCTACTAGGGAAGCTGAGGAAGAGAATCGCTTGAATCCAGGAGGCGGAGGTTGCAGTGAGCCAAGATCGCGCCACTGCACTCCAGCCTGGCGACAGAGTGACTCCGTCCCAAAAAAAAAAAGATATAGTAGGCAGCTTAACATATGTAACTATATTATAATAAAACATTAGTATATAAGTGAAACACTTTTCTTCACTTTCATCATTGTCAAAATCATCTACGATAGACACGTATGTTTGTTACTTTCATAAATAATTTAATAATAATAATAGCAGCTAGTATTTTTTTGCATACCTACTATGTCCCAGGTACATACAACACTAGACACTTCACATCCACGTTACCTCGTGCAGTTTTCACGGCAATCCCGCAAGTTGGGTAGCATCCTCATTTTATAGTTGAGGAAGCTGGGACTCAAAGGACAAGTAACTTTTCCACATCTAGGAAGCGAAAGAGTCAAGATTTGAATCCTGCTCTGGATTCTAGGCCTATGCTCCTTCCACTATACCCTGCTGCCCCTCCATTTGGGGATCAAATGTTGAGAAGACACATCTCTACAATGCCAGTCTCCCATAGGCCACAGTGTATGATCCACAACTTACTTTTCTTTGCCTGGGGACAGTCTCACAAATCCATTGGGCATAACCTTGCTGAATCCAACATCCTGAATGGACCAATGCCCATAACACTACTGAACACAGAGCCTAGCACTAGGAGTGGGTCTCTACACAGCACTATCAAACTGATGGCTACTTCTCACTGGCAGGGACAAGGAGAGAAACCTGTGTTTAAAACAAAGAGAACTGGCAGAGAAGCCACCAAAGCTAGCAGTCAAACCTAATTCTACCTCTAAGACCACTGCCCTTTCCAGTAGAACCCAGGAGGGCCTGGACTAAAACCAAACCACCTGAGTCTTATTTCATCTGAGTCTTATATCCTTCTAGAGAAGGGAACCAGGCTTTTATATTTAAATGAGAGTGCTTAAGAAGTTAAGAGTAAATATTTGGGGCCGGGTGTGGTGGCTCAAGCCTGTAATTCCAAAACTTTGGGAGGTGGGTGGATCGCCTGAGGTCAGGAGTTGGAGACCAGCCTGACCAAAATGGTGAAACCCTATCTCTACTAAAAATACAAAAATTAGCTGAGCATGATGGTGGGTGCCTGTAATCCTAGCTTCTCGGGAGGCTGAGGCAGGAGACTCACTTGAACCTGGGAGGCGGAGGTTGCAGTGAGCCAAGAATGCACCAATACACTACAGCCTGGGTGACAGAGCGAGACTCCATCTCAAAATAAATAAATAAATAAATAAATAAATAAAATAAATATATGGGAAGCTCACAGACAGGATCAAACTCTAACAGCTTGGCAAGGTGTGATGGCAAAAGCTTACTGGCAGGCAGCATCTCCCCAGGCATAAGTTAGGACAAATATGTGCTAAAAGCACTATGGCCGAGACAGTATATTAGCTTGTGGCTTGTGGGGAGGCTGTTGATGGGCAGGAGAAGAAACCCTCCTACACTAGGTCTGCAACCATTTCAGAAGTTTTGAGTTTTGCTTTGAGTAGTACAGGCTGGACCCTGCAAACTCAATACCACCCCTCATCCTCTACATGGTATATCCAGATAAACTATAAGGAAGGTCAGCGGGAGAGCTAGGAACCAAAAACTTAAATGTTCACAAGTGTGAGAAAAAAACTAATAAAGGAATCCTTATGCTCTTTTTTTTTTTTT
>NW_012102543.1:3205716-3209239 GCF_000951045.1 Mandrillus leucophaeus | reverse complement strand
TCAAGCAATTCTCATGCTTCAGCCTCCTGAGTAGCTGGGATTACAGGCATGCGCCACCACACCCGGCTAATTTTTGTGTTTTTAGCAGAGACAGGGTTTCGTCACGTTGGTCAGGCTGGTCTCGAACCCCTGACCTCAGGTGATCCACCGTCCTTGGCCTCCCAAAGTGCAGGGATTACAGGCATGAGCCACTGCACTTCTCTCGTTCTCACATCTCATACTGGCCGTAAGTCTACACCTATAACATTGTCATCATCATTGCTAGCATTTACTGAGCACTTACCACATGGCAGGCACCGTGCTAAGCATTTTACATGCAATATCTTATATGAAAACATATGTACTGTTTTAATCTCTATTTACAGATACGTACTGTTTTAATCTCTATTTACGATGAAGAAGCTGTGGCTGAGAAGTGAGGATATTCCCCTGAGCTACCCAGCCAGCAAGTGGTAAAGTGGGGACCACTGGCTGCTCTCATGCTCTTGATAATGCCTTACGCTACCTCGTCCACCCATCTTGTTTGAACACCTACACAGAGGATGCCTGAAACAAGCATGTACAGAGGAAGGGGTTCCTTAGAAGGGGCTCACAGAATAAACAGCTGCTCTCTGTGCTGTAACGAGAGGAGAGGGTTTGGTCCAGGGGGAGAATCAGGAGAAAGCCACTCCCAGCAGAGGGAATAACATGAGTCCAGGTCCAAGAGGGCTGAGGGGCCTTGACATATCTAAGAAACAGTCCCTTGTAGCTGGAGCAGAACTTTCATGAGGAGGAAAGGGAGAAGGAGGAACTGCAGTGAAGGGCTTGGGCAGGACTGGAAGACTGCAGACCCTGCCAAGGAGCTTGGAAATGACCCTGGAGTCACAAGTAGTTTTTAAGCAGAAAAGTGTTGTGACAAGGTTTGAATTTCAGCAAAACAACTACGGTTGCAGTGAGACAAATTCAACTGAAAAAGCAACAGACTGGCAGTGAGGCACAGTAAATAACCTATTACAATTGTCCAGGGGACAATGGTGAACGACAAACTCAAGTACTGGGGGTGGGAAGGATGGGACAGTCAGAGTAATTAATTTCACATACATGGAGAAAGAGTGGTCCATGAGTCCTAAGAAATCTCTCTGGCGTCACATCACTTATTTGATCTAGCTAAGTCCCTGTATGTCACCAATCTTACAGGAATACACTAGCATTTAGTGAGTTCAGGGGGGTTTAGTGGTCCCACTCCTCCTACCTCTAGGCTAACATTCACCCACCCACTCTTCCCTTCCAACAGGAACTGAAGTTTCCCACTCTTCTGCAGCCCCAAGCACTTAGAAATAGGGTTCCTTCATTTTCAGTTATAGCCACCAACTCATATATTATTGACTGCTACTGACTAGACCAGATAGATGCAGTTCCATAGTTCTGGCATGCTGAGAACAGCCACTCTTTGCCAATGTGGCTCAGTCCTGCATTCATCTGGGACATCTCTGGCAAGCCCCCGGATTTCAGTGCAATACACTTTACAATGTCAGTCAAGGACCTGCAGCGAGGAACTCAGGGAATGGCACAAGCTAGGAATGACGTCAGAGAAGACAGAATGGATAGATGAGCTTTCTGCGGCTGGCTAATGTCTTGATCCTTCAGACAGGCACCCAGGCCTTATGCAAAGTTTTCAGACAGGCTGGTTAGTTAACAGGATTGGGATACTGGGGTGATAGTCTGAACCTGGAGGGTGTCCAGGGTTCCAAGCCACTCCCAAACAACTCTGGCTGGCCATAACGTGAATATGTTTCCTGGGGAATAAGGGAAAAAATCAGATGTATTCCTGTGGACCAGCACTTGAGAAATAACCCAAAGCACCAACCTTCCCCGTAATGTGCCCACATCCGTGCCTACCACATGACTTAACAACATGAGGTGTGGATTTCTGCTGCCTTGTTGGGCTGGAGGATAGAAGGAGACATGATAGGGAACTAATATATTTATAGGCCTCCTGTAGGCACAGCACAATTCATCAGCCTTGAAAAATGACTCCTTTAACCAGCTCCAATTTTCTATGGGAACTTCATTTTCATCTCTTTCTTGGAGGCCGTACCCACTTCCCACATCTCCCATGCTGCTGAGTGAAAGATTCTCATGATTAAAACAGAAGAATAAGCACTGTCTCCCTGACCAAACCTCCCACATGCGTCTGCAGGACACCTAGCTCTCTCTAACATCCTAAAATATAACTGCTTCAAAAGGCGTCAACTTGGACACCTACAGCCCTTGCCATCTTGTGCAAATTAAGCCCGGAAAACACAGCTGGGACTCCGTTCCTCACCTCATCCAGACAGAGATCACCAGCAGGAAACAGAAAGCCAGAGGCTTTTGTGCAGCCACTTTTCTTACTAAAGAACATCTCCTTAAACACCTGCCTGCCCGGAATTTTCCCATCATACCAGCTCAAACTGACTGAAAAGAGCTGCCAGATCTCCGTCAAGCCTCTGAAGAACCCAGCTACATACCAGATAAAAATAACCAAAAAAGAGGAAGCCTATCAGATGCTTGACGGTTTTGTCAACAGAAAGCAGTTCTTTCTTGGCATGTGGCCATGGGATGCAGCTGCCGCACAGGCTCTCCAGGGCCTTGTATCCCCAAGCTCTGCTAGCAGAGTTCCCTTGGCAGGCATGGAAGGTTGCATTTTCAAAGTGGTCCATCATCTCCCATCCTCTGTGCTTTTCCCCAGTGTGATCTTGACACTTTTCCCATTGAGAAGTGGGTCTATGTCCTCTCTACTTGAAGCTGGGTGGTCTTGAGACTCACTTTAACTAACAGAATGCAGAAGAAATGACAATGCCTGACTTCCAAGCTAGATCAGAAAAGATGCTACAGTTTCCCCATGTTCACTGGAACACTTGGGCCTGTAGCTTTGAGCCACCACGTAAGGCCAAGAGCCCTAAGAGAGTCATGCTCATGGATGGATTGCACATGGGCACCCCCATCAGCAGTCCTGGCCTCCAGCTCCCCCCAGCTCAGGCACTGAGCATGTGGGTGAACAACCTTCAGATGGTTCCTGCTCCATCTGCAGCTTCCCCCAGCCTTCGAGTCTTCCCAGGTGAGGACCCAGACATTGATAAGCCATCCCTAATGAGCTCTTTCCAAATTCCTGACCCAAGTCTCCATGAGCTTAATAAAAAGGTTCTTGTTTGGGGTGGTTTGCTCTGAAGAAATAGTAACGGAAACAGGAGGTGACACACTGTGAGTCTAGTCTCATATCTGCTGCTGCTCTTGAATTTTTTAAAAAGGAAAAACTATCTTTTACTGAGCATTTACTTTGTGCCAGGCATTATGCTAAGGGCTTACACACATAACTTCATTTAATCCTCATTACAATACCATGAGGAAATACTAGAATTATCTCCATTTTACAGAGGAAATTGGTTCCGGGTCGGGGACTTTGCCCAAAGCCAGGTCTGCCTGATTCAGAGCCCACAACTGTACCAGCCTAGGCTCTCTGGCCACTTAGAAAGAGGAGCTGTTTCTACATGGAAGACTCAAC
>NW_012102543.1:3172543-3205201 GCF_000951045.1 Mandrillus leucophaeus | reverse complement strand
TATGTTCTTCCATTTGTTTGTGTCCTCTTTTATTTCACTGAGCAGTGGTTTGTAGTTCTCCTTGAAGAGGTCCTTTACATCCCTTGTAAGCTGAGGAATCCTTACGCTCTTAAAGCTCTGCTCTCTCCGTTAGAGATTCACCCTCAAAATAGATTTATATTTGGTGCTAGCAGTAGCAGGTAGGTCCCATATAGCTGTTCACTAGGGCCCCAAATAAAGTATTCTCAAGCTAGAACCTCCACTTTGATTTTTTCAAAATCCTCTCCTTGGCCAGGCGCAGTGGCTCACGCCTGTAATCCCAGCACTTTGGGAGGCCGAGGTGGGTGGATCACAAGGTCAGAAGATCAAGACCATCCTGGCTAACACGGTGAAACCTCGTCTCTACTAAAAATACAAAAAATTAGCCGGGTGTGGCGGTGGGCGCCTATAGTCCCAGCTACTCGGGAGGCTGAGGCAGGAGAATGACGTGAATCCGAGATGTGCAGCTTGCAGTGAGCCGAGACCATGCCACTGAACTTCAGCCTGGGCGAAAGAGCGAGAATCCATATATATATATTAAAAAAAAAAAAAATCCTCTCCCATCAGCCCTTAATACACTAGGCTATAAAAACTATGAAACACCCTGAACTAAAAGATCTCTCGCTTTTTTTTTTTTTTTTTGGAGACAAGTCTCGCTCTCGTTGTCCCCCAGGTTTGAGTAAAATGGCTTGATCTCGGCTCACTGCAACCTCTGCCTCCTGGGTTCAAACAATTCTCCTGCCTCTGCCTCCCAAGTAGCTGGGATTCAGGCGCCTGCTACTTTTTCTGCTTTTAGTAGAGACAGGGCTTCACCTTGTTGGCCAGGCTGGTCTCGAACTCCTAACCTCGGGTGATCCACCTGCCTCGGCCTCCCAAAGTGCTGGGATTACAGGTGTGAGCCACCATGCCCGGCCAAAGATCTTTCACTTTCTACCCATCTCTAGGGCCCTGTTGCTTCGACCAATGCCCACCTCAAAGGCGTAGCCATTTCTCAGGGGAATCTCCAGTCCCTGCCCTCATCCATATCAAATCACCATCCACTTATCTTTTTTCCTTTCTAAACTGTGTGCCCTATCCAATGACCCATCCCCAGAGCAGCAGAAAGCACTCTTAGACAGTGGTAAGAAAGGCTGAGACTCATATATCAGAAAGGCAAAGAATAAGTGTCCACTTCAAAAACTCTGGAACCCAGCTCCACTGTTCACCAGCAACCAGCCAGCCAAGGGAGAAGCATTACTCACTGCTCATTCATCCCAGGAAGGACCCTCCTGACATATTCGAAAGCAGACGGAATGGTTATTTTACAGAAGGAGGGTCTTCTTGCTCCATCACAGCCCAGGGTTCAGAAAGTCTTCCCCATCAGACCAGTCTGATGCTATTAAGAGTAGTCAGGGGATACTGACTGGATGGAGTCCTAAAGCATAAGGACCACTGGTCACCAGAGGGTTACACACCCTGGCAAGTCAACTCTTGAGACACTAGACCCTTGGCTATGAAGAGATACATCAGGACCATGAGGCCCCACCCTGACTAATGCAGTGTCCACCCAGTTCTCTGGGAAGAGACACCAGCACCATGGGTGGAAAGGGCTAAAGCCTCTAAGACATAACCAACATCCAAGACCAGAATTATAACCAGGAAAGAATCCAAGATTTTGCTCCAAAAAAATCAAGATTCCTCCCAGTCAACATGCATGCCTGACAATCTACCTACTTTGGCAGAAACTGGTAAAAGATACCAACCGTTGTGGTTATTAGAAAAGGTCAGCAGTTACCTACACAGAAAAAAGGAGAGGAAAAGAGAGGGATGAATAGATGATCCTATAAAGGAAACTAGGATGGAACTTCTCTCTCTCCCTTTTATTTTTTGTTGTTTGTTGCTGTTGTTGTTTGTTGCTGTTGTTGTTTTGAGACAAGGTATCACTCTGTCACCCAGGCTGGAGTGCAGTGGTGTAATCTCAGCTCACTGCAACCTCTGGCCCCTGCTACTTTGGGCTCAAGCAATCCTCCCACCTCAGCCTCCCAAGTAGCCTAAACCACAGGCACACACCCACCAAGCCCAGCTATCTTTTTTTTTTTTTTTTTGAGATGGAGTCCCCCTTTGTCACCCAGGTTGGAGTGCAACGGCACGATCTCTGCCCACTGCAACTCTGCCTCCTGGGTTCAAGCAATTCTCATGCTTCAGCCTCCTGAGTAGCTGGGATTACAGGCATGCGCCACCACACCCGGCTAATTTTTGTGTTTTTAGCAGAGACAGGGTTTCGTCACGTTGGTCAGGCTGGTCTCGAACCCCTGACCTCAGGTGATCCACCGTCCTTGGCCTCCCAAAGTGCAGGGATTACAGGCATGAGCCACTGCACTTCTCTCGTTCTCACATCTCATACTGGCCGTAAGTCTACACCTATAACATTGTCATCATCATTGCTAGCATTTACTGAGCACTTACCACATGGCAGGCACCGTGCTAAGCATTTTACATGCAATATCTTATATGAAAACATATGTACTGTTTTAATCTCTATTTACAGATACGTACTGTTTTAATCTCTATTTACGATGAAGAAGCTGTGGCTGAGAAGTGAGGATATTCCCCTGAGCTACCCAGCCAGCAAGTGGTAAAGTGGGGACCACTGGCTGCTCTCATGCTCTTGATAATGCCTTACGCTACCTCGTCCACCCATCTTGTTTGAACACCTACACAGAGGATGCCTGAAACAAGCATGTACAGAGGAAGGGGTTCCTTAGAAGGGGCTCACAGAATAAACAGCTGCTCTCTGTGCTGTAACGAGAGGAGAGGGTTTGGTCCAGGGGGAGAATCAGGAGAAAGCCACTCCCAGCAGAGGGAATAACATGAGTCCAGGTCCAAGAGGGCTGAGGGGCCTTGACATATCTAAGAAACAGTCCCTTGTAGCTGGAGCAGAACTTTCATGAGGAGGAAAGGGAGAAGGAGGAACTGCAGTGAAGGGCTTGGGCAGGACTGGAAGACTGCAGACCCTGCCAAGGAGCTTGGAAATGACCCTGGAGTCACAAGTAGTTTTTAAGCAGAAAAGTGTTGTGACAAGGTTTGAATTTCAGCAAAACAACTACGGTTGCAGTGAGACAAATTCAACTGAAAAAGCAACAGACTGGCAGTGAGGCACAGTAAATAACCTATTACAATTGTCCAGGGGACAATGGTGAACGACAAACTCAAGTACTGGGGGTGGGAAGGATGGGACAGTCAGAGTAATTAATTTCACATACATGGAGAAAGAGTGGTCCATGAGTCCTAAGAAATCTCTCTGGCGTCACATCACTTATTTGATCTAGCTAAGTCCCTGTATGTCACCAATCTTACAGGAATACACTAGCATTTAGTGAGTTCAGGGGGGTTTAGTGGTCCCACTCCTCCTACCTCTAGGCTAACATTCACCCACCCACTCTTCCCTTCCAACAGGAACTGAAGTTTCCCACTCTTCTGCAGCCCCAAGCACTTAGAAATAGGGTTCCTTCATTTTCAGTTATAGCCACCAACTCATATATTATTGACTGCTACTGACTAGACCAGATAGATGCAGTTCCATAGTTCTGGCATGCTGAGAACAGCCACTCTTTGCCAATGTGGCTCAGTCCTGCATTCATCTGGGACATCTCTGGCAAGCCCCCGGATTTCAGTGCAATACACTTTACAATGTCAGTCAAGGACCTGCAGCGAGGAACTCAGGGAATGGCACAAGCTAGGAATGACGTCAGAGAAGACAGAATGGATAGATGAGCTTTCTGGGGCTGGCTAATGTCTTGATCCTTCAGACAGGCACCCAGGCCTTATGCAAAGTTTTCAGACAGGCTGGTTAGTTAACAGGATTGGGATACTGGGGTGATAGTCTGAACCTGGAGGGTGTCCAGGGTTCCAAGCCACTCCCAAACAACTCTGGCTGGCCATAACGTGAATATGTTTCCTGGGGAATAAGGGAAAAAATCAGATGTATTCCTGTGGACCAGCACTTGAGAAATAACCCAAAGCACCAACCTTCCCCGTAATGTGCCCACATCCGTGCCTACCACATGACTTAACAACATGAGGTGTGGATTTCTGCTGCCTTGTTGGGCTGGAGGATAGAAGGAGACATGATAGGGAACTAATATATTTATAGGCCTCCTGTAGGCACAGCACAATTCATCAGCCTTGAAAAATGACTCCTTTAACCAGTTCCAATTTTCTATGGGAACTTCATTTTCATCTCTTTCTTGGAGGCTGTACCCACTTCCCACATCTCCCATGCTGCTGAGTGAAAGATTCTCATGATTAAAACAGAAGAATAAGCACTGTCTCCCTGACCAAACCTCCCACATGCGTCTGCAGGACACCTAGCTCTCTCTAACATCCTAAAATATAACTGCTTCAAAAGGCGTCAACTTGGACACCTACAGCCCTTGCCATCTTGTGCAAATTAAGCCCGGAAAACACAGCTGGGACTCCGTTCCTCACCTCATCCAGACAGAGATCACCAGCAGGAAACAGAAAGCCAGAGGCTTTTGTGCAGCCACTTTTCTTACTAAAGAACATCTCCTTAAACACCTGCCTGCCCGGAATTTTCCCATCATACCAGCTCAAACTGACTGAGAAGAGCTGCCAGATCTCCGTCAAGCCTCTGAAGAACCCAGCTACATACCAGATAAAAATAACCAAAAAAGAGGAAGCCTATCAGATGCTTGACGGTTTTGTCAACAGAAAGCAGTTCTTTCTTGGCATGTGGCCATGGGATGCAGCTGCCGCACAGGCTCTCCAGGGCCTTGTATCCCCAAGCTCTGCTAGCAGAGTTCCCTTGGCAGGCATGGAAGGTTGCATTTTCAAAGTGGTCCATCATCTCCCATCCTCTGTGCTTTTCCCCAGTGTGATCTTGACACTTTTCCCATTGAGAAGTGGGTCTATGTCCTCTCTACTTGAAGCTGGGTGGTCTTGAGACTCACTTTAACTAACAGAATGCAGAAGAAATGACAATGCCTGACTTCCAAGCTAGATCAGAAAAGATGCTACAGTTTCCCCATGTTCACTGGAACACTTGGGCCTGTAGCTTTGAGCCACCACGTAAGGCCAAGAGCCCTAAGAGAGTCATGCTCATGGATGGATTGCACATGGGCACCCCCATCAGCAGTCCTGGCCTCCAGCTCCCCCCAGCTCAGGCACTGAGCATGTGGGTGAACAACCTTCAGATGGTTCCTGCTCCATCTGCAGCTTCCCCCAGCCTTCGAGTCTTCCCAGGTGAGGACCCAGACATTGATAAGCCATCCCTAATGAGCTCTTTCCAAATTCCTGACCCAAGTCTCCATGAGCTTAATAAAAAGGTTCTTGTTTGGGGTGGTTTGCTCTGAAGAAATAGTAACGGAAACAGGAGGTGACACACTGTGAGTCTAGTCTCATATCTGCTGCTGCTCTTGAATTTTTTAAAAAGGAAAAACTATCTTTTACTGAGCATTTACTTTGTGCCAGGCATTATGCTAAGGGCTTACACACATAACTTCATTTAATCCTCATTACAATACCATGAGGAAATACTAGAATTATCTCCATTTTACAGAGGAAATTGGTTCCGGGTCGGGGACTTTGCCCAAAGCCAGGTCTGCCTGATTCAGAGCCCACAACTGTACCAGCCTAGGCTCTCTGGCCACTTAGAAAGAGGAGCTGTTTCTACATGGAAGACTCAACTTCTTGGGAGCATGGCTTTCCTAGTCAACATTCCAGGTCTGGGAATTGCCTAAAGAACCCAAGTGATGGGATGCAGCATCAATGAACACTTGGTTCTGTCTGAGCTGGGGCAGGCTGCCTTCCCTGGGAGGTTATAGCTACGGCCTACCTGCCCTATTACCAACTCTCGAATCCTACCCATTCTTTAAAGCCTAATTGTTCCAGTGAGGCCTCCCAGGGAATTCTCCCTTCTCCAGACTCCATCTGATGTATCTTGACACGCAGTCCCCTACTGCATCACACTGTTCTGGTTGTTTGGGATGTCTTTACATAGTATGACTCTTAAGGATGGAAAGAATGCAGTGGAAGTGACCTCTATGTTATGCATATACTAAACTGTTCATATTTCCTACAGCATGTATACAATAGCAGGCACGTCATTTTCTTATGAGGACATTTTGGGTAATAAAACTACCCAAATTGGTTGAGAATCATAATCTACACACAAAGAAAACATTCCAGGCTCTGAGACCTGGACTTCACCCCAGGCATCACAGAGGAGAAAGGATTTGAGGGCAGAGGAGGAAGTGGTACAACCCACCACAGATACCACCTTCATCCCATCACCCTGCAGGCAAGGAAGTCCCAACCACAAAGGCTCAAAACACTGGGAGTTGCCATTTTGAACCACAAGTCCTTAATAGCCCTGGAAAGCTATGAAACACCAATTAAAGTGTCCGATGAATCACTTTTCAACCTCTCCATGTAAGAGCAGGGAGGAACCAACCTCAAGTACCTCCTCAGGCCAAGACTAGCTTTGCTCTGACTCACTGTCTTGCAGTCTATGATATGGATGCTTTTGTAATTCCTTCCTCCCACCTCCATGTCCATTGGATGGGGAAGATGAGACTTCCTAGCATCTTCCTAGTCTACCTCCGAAAATTACTCTACAATCCCGTTCCCCATGAGACAGAGTTGAGGATCTCACCATGGTAGGGAAAATTCAAAACCATACAAATTCTCAAGATGTTATACCTCAGTTTCCAGGTGAAAGCTGGTCCTTTCCTTCCTTCCCTGCTACCTGGAAGGTGGGCATAACAGGCACACCCAGAAACTGCTGGGAAAATGCTCAAATGCCTTATTCCCTGCCTTCAGTGAACGCCCATGTGAGGAAAAGTCTTAGAATATCTTCTTTTTCCTGAGTGGGGTCACTTTTACTCTTTCTGGACGGTCATTATCCAGTCTTTCCACTAATATACTGCACATCAAATCAAGCACCAAAATGCTTGTAAGAAACCTAAAATTGGCCAGATTCATGGTCCATGCAACTAGAGTCAAGCATATAAAGCCACAGACTCACATGTTAGAATCCCAGGACAGTACTGTGCCCAAATAAGGGTAAGGTGGGAAGGAAGACAGCATCCTAAAGTAAACTCAAATTAGTCTGACTCTTATCTTTCTTGAGCATCCAAAGGATGTATATGATCCACAGCAACGCTTCCTCAAATACCCCTTTTTAATTCCATCCACTGTCCTTACACAAAGAAGCTCCCTCATTTCCTGCTCAAAATTCCTCCCAAAAGAGCGCCTGAAGGATTCTACTCTTTCTCCCCTCCCCTTCCTCCCACCACGAAGTTCTAAAGTTCAGGAGCAGCTAAGTCAAAATTCTCTTTGTGAGGTGGGAGGAGGATATAGCCAGGAGGCGTCGCGCATTGATAGTCCAGGTGTTATTCCACCAGCAATCAATCCAAATTGGAGCATCAAGGAATGAACAGTGAAGTCACATTTGCCTTTCATAATATTCATCTAAAAGTGTTAAGCACTCCTCCATGAGGAAAGCCTGCTCAGCACTCCTCCATGAGGAATAGAGCTGCCCTCTTGCTCACGCATGGTCCATTTGGCCATAAAATCAGCTGCAAAGAAACTCCCCAGAAGGGCCCATTCACCTCCCAGACTACACAGAACTGAAAGACGTGGCATGTGAATAACCACACAGGGCTCTGCAATTAACAGATGTTAGTCTAAACCCTTTTTGAATGTTTATATTACTTTTCTAGTTAAAATTTTTTAAATTCCATAAACAATCATCTGTGAATGTATCTGAAATCTATATATACTTCTTTTGTTTAAACAAAAACAAAACCACGGCCAGGCACGGTGGCTCACGCCTGTAACCCCAGCACTTTGGGAGGCTGAGGCAGGCAGATAACCTGAAGTCAGGAGTTTAAGACCAGTCTGACCAACATGGTGAAATTGCGTCTCCACTAAAAATACAAAATTAGCCAGGCATGGTGGTGCATGCCTGTAATCCCAGGTACTTGGGAGGCTGAGGCAGGAGAATCACTTGAACCCGGGAGGTGGAGGCTGCAGGGAGCCGAGATCGCGCCACTGCACTCCAGCCTGGGAAACAAGAGCAAAACTCCGTCTCAAAAGAAAAAATAATAAAGTAAATAAAATAAAATAAAATAAAAAACCACAACACAAACACAAGTAAGAACAAGAGCCCAATAACGTGGAAGCTTCTGTGATGGCCCAACTTCTGGGGAGCTGTATGCAAGCACAATTTTGGTTCAGGACAAACACTAACAAGAAGCAAAGCTGAAGCCGGGTACGGTGGCTCACGCCTGTAAACCCAGCACTTTGGGAGTCCGAGGTGGGCAGATCACTTGAGGTCTGGAGTTCAAGACCAGCCTGGCCAATATGGTAAAACCCCATCTCTACTGAAAATACAAAAAATAGCCAGGTGAGGTGGCAGGCGCCAGTAATCCCAGCTACTCAGGAGGCTGAGGCAGGAGAATTGCTTGAACCCGGGAGGTAGAGGCCACTGTACTCCAGCCTGGGTGATAGAGTGAGATTTTTTTTTTTCCAAAAAAAAAAAAAGCAGCAGCAGCAAAGCTGAGGCTACAGAAGGATGGCTGAGGTTCAAATTGTGCTTTCGGAGGGGCCCTGGGGAAAAGAGAAATGAGGTCTCAGGTCTTGTGCATTTTAGTTCCACTAGGTTTGGAGGTGCCAGAGGCCCTGGGTTGGAGAAGTGAAGGATCCCCTATTTGTAGTTCCAAATGTGGGGATGATCTACCCCACAAAGGCCCCAAGACCAGGTTTAATGTCCAGGTCTAGCCCTGCTGCACCCTCTGGTGAGTCACAGTGTCTGTCCTTCAGAACAAGGTGCTAGAGGAGGATCTCCTATTGCAGTCTGTTCCCAACGAGCAGAGCAGAAAGAAAACCATGCAAGTATTCAAGAGCCTGGTATTTGAGTCCAGGCCCTATCATTCTCTAGCTATGTGTACTTGGGCAAGACATTGTTAAACCTCCCTGAGCCTCAGCTTCCTCTGTTATAAAATGGGGATACTACCACCTCTTCCTGGAGCACCTCAGGTAGATACTATTTCAAATAAAATTCTAAAGGACCAAATACAAAGCATGATTACAGTAGTTCCTCCTTATCTTCAGGGGACACATTCCAGGGTCCCCAGTGGATGCCCTAATCCATGGACAGAATACGTATATACTGTATATACTGTTTTTTCCTATACATTCATATCTATGATAAAGTTTAATTTATAAATTAGGCACAGTAAGAGATTAACACTAACAATAAAATAGAACAACTATTAAGAAAAGCTTTATTAATGTGGTTTCTCTCTCTCTCTCTCTCTCTGAAACTCTCAAAGAGTCAAAACTTTCAAGGTCAAAGTTTGGGGTGAAGTCAGTGTTTTTCCTGACTTGTTTTCCTTTCCTTGTTGTACTGTATTCGCCCTTCTTGTGAGGTTATGAGATGAAAAAATGCGTATGTGATGAGGTGAAGTGAGGTAGATGATACAGGCATTGTGATACAGTGACACAGTGTTTGGTACTTCCGACCTTCTGATGTGTAGTCAGAGGATCGTCTGCTTTGGATGACCCTGGATCATTGCGTTGTGACAATGTCAATGGTTGGATGTCAGGACAGACCATGTGGATGGGCACATAGTACGCCCAGCGTGGACATGCTGGACAGGGTGTGATTCACATCCCAGGCAGGATGGGGTGGGAAGGCATGAGACGTCATCACGCTACTCAGAATGGTGTGCAATTTAAAATTTATGAATCATTATTTCTAGAATGTTCCATGTAACATTTCTGGCTCACAGCTGACTATGAGTAACTAAAAACAGGGCGAGTGAAACGGCAGGTAAGAGGAGCCTACCATACTTTCTCCTACCTCTAGGACTATCTGGGGGATGAAGGACATGAGGGCCACGTATTACTGTCACCATGAATAATAAGCCAAGGAGAGTATCAAATAATGTCAGGTTACACTAATAATCTTAAATCATCTGAAGTTTATGTGGGAAAATTTTAAGTCCTTTGTTGATTTTCCATTGCCATCCATGGGATGTGATGTGGCATCTCTCCTTGTCACTAGCAGCTGTGCATTTGGGCAAAGCAAGCTATTTTATTATTAATTTAATCCAAATACTTAGTACGGGCAGGTCTTCTACGGCAGGGGAGAGAGGAAAACAACTCTCTATCACACAACTGTGCCAACTGCAGGGAGATTATTAACAATCTACTCCAGGATTCCCATCTATCTCTAAGCAGGGATTCCTATCTCTAAGCACAGGGAGCCAGGAGTCCACTGCTTAAGAAATAAAAAATGCTTTGATTATTCTTTTCTTCCTAAAAATTGTACCACCTAGCAGAATACTGAACACTGTTATCCTTCTACATAACATACCAAAGAAAACGACCGAGTTCATGTTAGTAACCAGGAAAAACACTGACTTCACTCCTAACTTTGACCTTGGGACCGTATAAGCAAGTTGTCCCCCTGGTTCCTTCAATGGGGTACAGCAGATCCTCTTTCCACTATTGTCCAAAATACTTTGGTCCTAGCTGGAAAGCCTGGCAGAGTAACAGAGTCCCACTGTAGGGCTAAAAGAAGGAACACTGTCATGAGTATCAGGATGACCTTGGGCAAGTCCCCCAGCTTCTCTGGGTCACAGCTGTAAGGTTCCTGTAAGCTCTCATCATATCAATAAGCAAAAAAGAAAGTCAAGAATGACCAGAATCCAAAAACTATCGCTATTCTCCCTAACCACAGTCCTTTCCTCCTTCCTCTTATTTATTGTTTTTATTTTAGTTTTTTGGTTTTTCTTGGTACTCCCTGATTAAGGTATCCTCCTTCCTCTTGGACCCTGAAGGTTAACAGAATGCAGAAACAAACAAAAAAAAATTTTTAAGTGTCCAGATGGCATGTACACCGTGACTTAAATGGCAGAAGAAAATGAGGTGTATAGAAAAGCCAAATATAAAGATGAAAACAGTTGTATCTGCACACTGGAATCTAGCATAACTCTTTTTTTTTTTTTCCTTTTCAATGATACTTTTTCCTGTTACATTGCCTCATCAGCACACATCAGCCTGCAGTCACAAGCATTTGCAGAGAAAGGTCTTAACTATAAGATCAGTCACTGGCCGGGTGCAGTGGCTCACACCTGTAATCCTAGCACTTTGGGAGGCCAAGACGGGAGGATCACAAGGTCAGGAGTTCGAGACCAGCCTGGCCAACAGAGTGAAACCCCGTCTGTACTAAAAATACAAAAAACTAGCTGGGCATGGTGGCAGGCACCTGTAATCCTAGCTACTCAGGAGACTGAGGCAGGAGAATCGCTTGAAAACCTCAGAGGCGGAGGTTGCAGCGAGTCAAGATGGCACCACTGCACACCAGCTCAGGTGACAGTACAAGACTCTGTCTCAAGAAAAAAAAAAAAAAGATTAGTCACTGCCAGCATCCTGATGCCCCCCTGCTGCAATGGGCCCCACTCCCAAACCTGCTTCAAGGGATGATGGACAATCAGTACCTTCACAGCTGGGCAATTCCAGAGACACACATTGGGCTTCTGACTTTACAAACTACTCCAAGGAACACCTTCCTCTAGGGTCCCAAGCCCCTGAAAAGCTTATGAAATAGATATATAAAAGCAAAAGCTTGAAGGGAACAAACAAAGCTCATTCAGTAAAAGGGTTTGAGTCCATCCAGAAAGGAACTAGGGACCAGAAAAAAAAAACAAGATTTTTTTGGTTGGCCACATTGGAACTGCCATCGAACACCTGGGCTGCTACATGCGACGTCCTATACTAGGCACGATGCGAGGGAAGAGGGAGACGGGGGGAGCAAGGCAAGATGAAGGAAAGAAAAACAGCAACACCTCTGCTGTCAAGAATTCTATTGGGATTTCCATGTTTTCATAGAAAAAAGTTATCAGAGACAAAAAAAACTTAATTGCATTTGCCTCTAAGAAGTAAACTTAGGGTTTAGGGTGGGAAGGAGACAGACTCTTCTTTTTTCTCTCTCTTTTTCTGGAGACAGACTTTTCTTTATATTTTAGTTTGGTCCTATTTTTACCCATGTGTATCCATTACATTTTGAATTTTTTAAATTCTACAGTACAACTGGAAAGATTACGACTCAAACAATGAAAACGCAAGTACAAGACAAAAGATACCACCCAAAAATATAATCACCAATTGTGATCTAAATACTAAGGGAATAAGGGTAGCAGATGGAATTATAATTAAAATGGTCAATATATTGGGTGCTTATGATGTGCCAGGCACTCTTAAGAACTTCACCTAGATGATCTTATTTAATCCTCACTTCTACCCCGTAAGATGAGATCGGTGGTATTATAATTATTCCCGCTTTATATCTGCAAAAGCTAAGCCACAGAGGGTATGTCATTTGCTCAAGGTCCTTAGCTAGCAAGTGACAGAGCCAGGTAGGACTCAAATCCAGTTTCACCCACAGTTCACATGGCCTCATCTCCAAAAGAAGAGAGGGTTCACATCCTAAATGAGGGCTCCAAAGGAGAAGAGGTATGGTGTTATTTGGAGAATGTCTACACGGGAAGGAGGTATGTATGGGAAAGACAGTGCTGGAATCTGTTATTATCAAAACTATAAACATTTCTTGAGGACCTACTAAGTGCTGGACACAACCAGATTTAGACAGCAGCTGTAGAAACAAAGCTCTTATACAGAGATGAAAAAGGGCCAAACATGCTCCATTTACCTTCTAAAACAAGACCACAAAACTCAAAATCTCTTCAATCCACCCTGAATACGCCAAAGTCTTAAATGACACTGTGTAAAAAGAAAGCTAAGTTGACATAGGGAGGCCAGGAGAGGATGTGAAAAAAAGCAGACTAATGCAGCAGAGAAGGGAGGGAAAGAAATATATTGCCTTCCTCCTGGGGCAAAAGCATTTTAATTATCAACTGAGAGTCCAGCAGAGCCATAAAACTGGCCAGCTGTCCCATTCAATCAAGCCAAAGGCTGTAACAGACAGGACGAGGCAGCATTTTTCAGAGGACCGAGCACTTCGAGTTAAGGCTGAGTCTAGAGGGTGCAAGACGCATGGGCCGTTTCCACAAGAGGCTTTTGCGCAGTTAGAAGGGGCTGGTGGGGCTCAGTCCCTTTCAGGGGCTTCAGCAGAATTAAATCTGGCTGTTTCCGTGGGAAACTATGCCTGGCTGGCTTAGGAGAGGGCTACTCGGGGCTGCCTAAAATCCTCATGCAGCACTTTAGAAAGGGAAATTCAGCCATATCCTGTGTGCAACTAAAATAACAAGGAATGGAAAGAAGTTTCTCCTACTCCTTAGAAAGGAAAAAAGCACGGTGCCATTTACTGAATCCAGTGCCTGTGAGATACTGACACATAATAGCTCATATCATCTTAAAACAGTATTGCTCATTTCTGTGTTGTTCATATTTTACAGACGAGACTTCCTGCAACTCCAAGAGGTTAGCCACGTGCCCAATGTCAAGTGCTCAAGAAGTAGCTTAAATCCAAGTCTATCTAACTCCTAAGCCAGTGTTTCTTCCATTAGACCACAGTGGTTCCCAAAACCAATCTTAAGGGGAAAATGCTTTCTTCTCAGACCAAAACCTTCAAGTTTCCTACAGACAGCAAAAAGTTTAGGGAAGTTAGGAAGGAAAGGGACATGCAATCCACAGCTTTTAATATGTCTGATTTATATGTCTCGCTTTTACAGTATAGTGGCCCACATAGGGGACATGTCTTCCTGTTACTACGTTGGTGAGTGGGATATATGAGGCACAATTAAGTGACCCTGAGCCCCACCTGGAAAAGCCCTATGTTGTTTCAAAAAAGTGAGCAGGAAGCAAGTATAAATCAAAGCAGCAGCAAAGCTCTGAGACAGCAGGATGCCCCTTGCTTAGCTCCAAGGACAGAGTAGCGGGCGACTAACTGTGTCCCGCTTCTAGCAGGAAAGCTGTCCTTGGATTATTGTGAATCCCCAGGATGGTTCATGTGACCAGAGCATCTTCTCTCAGCAAGGCCATCTGTCATGCCCTGAGCAGCAGTGGGGGAATGGGAGCACTTGTGAGCTCCTGTCAACTGTTTTCTCCACTAAACCACTCAGCAAAGATTCCGTTTCAGGAGATTCAGCACCAGCCAGAACAAGCCCCGAAATGGGGAACCTGAGCACACTGTAGCCTGACACACAGAGGCAGACAAACTGTGTAGTCACTAACATTCCCAAACACACAGACATTCACGCTTTAAAGTCCTGGGCGGGACCTCAGAGGCCACTTGTCCAAACCTCTCATCTTCCAGATGAAGAATCTGAGGTCCAGAGAGATCACAGCTGTGCCCAAGGCCACCCGGCCGGTTAGTGTCAAGGACAGTCCTGGGGCCCATGTTCCTTCCACTGCACCAGAACACCTCTTACACAGATGCCCACTTTAAGTTCTCTGTAATGATACTGATTCATAACCTTCACTGACTCTTACAATAATAAGAGCCCTGACCTTTTCCCTCCAAAATGAATGTATCCACATTTTGCATAGATTCCAGGTGGCTCCCTGGCCCTACGTTAATCTTTACATTATAAGAGAAACAAAGTGCGGTTCTAAAGGAGGCTGTCAGGGGTCTTGAAGGAGACTCCACAGTAAGGACCTGGATTCCTTGGACATGGGACGGAAGCTCATTTTTCTCCTGACTCAACCAGACCACTGACATCACTGCTTTATGTGCCATCCATCAGTGACCCTGAGCTACCTCATTGAAACGAGGTGAAGAACCAGGTTAAGGAACGGAAAATTTTCCAAGAGATGCGGAGGAAAGCAGAGATAGGCAGGCTCTTCTCTCATCTCCTTAGAGATCCTGAAGGACAAATCTTGAACCTGAGCAATGACGGTGCCACAGGCCACCTGCAAACTGTGGTCAATACCTAGCTCTTACCAGGTTTGCTTGGGAAGGGATGTGGGGAAGGGAAGACACAATAAAATTTATTATTTACTATCAAGGCAACAGTGGCTCGAATCAGAGGAAACAGATCAAAGACGAAGAGACTAAATATTCATCTGGAAATCAGAACCCACAGGCCTTTCAAAGCCTTTCTTGCCCTGAACTCAACCCCTCACCAAGGCTGTTTTCTGCAACTAAAAGCTCATAGTCCAGAAACTCCAACTTAAGACCCTTCATACAGCACAAGCTTCTGCTCCAAATCCAGCACAGCATTATGAGAGCTTAAAAGTTGCCGGGCGTGGTGGCTCACACCTGTAATCTCAGCACCTTGGGAGGCCGAGGTGGGTGGATCACAAGGTCAAAAGATCGAGACCATTCTGGCCAACATGGTGAAACCCCATCTCTACTAAAAATACAGAAATTAGCCGGGCGTGGTGGCACGTGCCTGTAATCTCAGCTACTCAGGAGGCTGAGGCAGGAGAACTGCTTGAACCCAGGAGGCGGAGGTTGCAGTGAGCCAGGATTATGCAACTGCACTCCAGCCTGGCAACAGAGTGAGACTGCGTCTCACACACACACAAAAAAAAACAAAACAGTTGCCCGGTGTCCTGAGCTATTTCCTGCACCACTGAGTAAGCTGCAGAGAACCTTCATGGTGATGAAATAGGAAGAGGCAGGCAGGACTCTAGAGCAACCACTGGGAAATGAAGGCATGTGGCCCACAAAGAGATCCACTCCCCTTAAGAATCCTTCTCCACCAACCACAGGAAAGGACGGAGGCAAGAGAATCCAAGCGTACAATTCGCCTCCCAGGAGGCCACACTGTACAGGGCACTGGGCCTGCTGGCCTCCCTGCCTGGAACCTCCATGCCCCACCTTCCCTTTCCACTTTGTCTCCACTCTTCACTCTCTCAGATCACATCGAAAACAAAACTTCCTCAGAGAATTCTCCAGCACTCCTCTTGAGGCATGTCCCGTTATCCGCCATGCTCATGGTACTCACCACAGTCTTGACTTTACATGTTGTGCAACTTTATTTTGATCAAGGTCCTTCTCCCTACCTCCACAGTGAGCTCCTGGAGGGGAGGGCCCGTGAATGTTTTTGTTTGCTGCTGAATTCTTAACACCAGGCACTTAGACTGGCCCATAAAAGAAAACCAACTTTGTGCAGGAGATGGCCACAAAGGCACAGGACAAAAGGGAAAGGCAAGGTTCCCAAACCACGTTCAAGAAGCCGAGATGCAACCAGACTTGCAAGTCAGATCTCTGGCCTCACTGGTTTCTTCTGCTGAGTCCTGCTCACCCGGCTGGTTATTTGCTTCATTTCAGCTTTATTCACTTATGTATTTATTTTGGCTTGCAGAACATGTCTCTGTATTCATGGGAAATGCTACCCATCAACTAAACAGGATGCTCTGAGACATGCCAGGTGGCTGCTAGCTAACCTCTGGCATAGCCTCCTGCAACCAAAAGATAAATCCAATTCTTTGAGCGCTTGTACACTTTTGCCTGGGTATACTTTTGCCTGGGAAAATCCTCGAAACACATCCATCATCCTCCAACTCCCTGTTAAGAAACACGTAGCAAAAACCATCAAAGGACCTGACTAAGGGAAAAAACAGGGAGAGAAATTCAGAAGTACCTGAGCCAGGTAATGCCAGAAGTATTTCATTTGGAGAGGCCTCCATGAAGCATACAAAAAGTCATTTACTTACCTACCTCTCAAAAAGGACCAAGACTTGGGTTTTCCAGCTGATACTTCACCGCTTTCCAGGTCCACTCTGGGAATGTTTTATTGCCTATTTCATTCTCCTGTAGGAAAAAACTGCTTTTACGGCCACTCCTCATCCTTTTTAGAGGCAAGTCTAATGCCACATCATCCCTGGCCAGGGTGCCTAAGCCTTAGCTGCTTCCTCCATCAGGCAGAATGGGCTCTACCATGCGTGCAGGACAAGGACACTAGAGACTGGGATCCAGCGGGTCACAGGGTGCCACACATCTGGCAGCCAGCAAACTCACCAGCCATGAGAAATCCTACACAGGAAAAGCAGTCAGGAGCTTTGGCCAGTGTGTGGTCCAGGTATACTCCAGGGCTTAGAATGTTAGAGCCTGCTGAGCTGAGGCCAAGGGGAAGACAAAAGCTCTGTCTTCCTCACACTGGTGAAAGTATGTCTTCAGCTTCCTGACCTTGTGAACTCCAAGAGAAGGCTGGAGATGAGGACAAGGTCAAGTGAACAGAATTGGGGGGGGGAGATGCTACATGGACCTCCAGTTACAAGCGGAGCAGCCAATCCAACAACTCAACAAAATTGGAACAGGCACTATGAGGAGCATGACAGGCAGTCCCCAAGTTGGGAACAAAGGGAGTACTAAGGCTAGACAGAACAGACTGGGAGTGGACCCGACAGCACCGGGCAGTGGTCTGCTCCAGCAGCTTCTAGCAGCCGGCAACTGGCTACAGTGGAGACACGGGCCGGTGTGTTAGCCGGGGCTGGTGATCAGGAAAAGTGTGAAGAGGGGAGGAGGCAGAGGCATTTGGGATTAATAACGAATGCACTGTCACACCACTACACTCCAGCATCCAAAACAGGTGGTTGGGCTCAGACAATTAGGATGGATCAAGGGCCAGGGGATTCTAATGAGGATGAAAAGCAAATTCCATGTGGCCGGGGCTGGTGGCTCACACCTGTAATCCCAACATTTTGGGAGACCAAGGCAGGTAGATTGCTTGAGCCCAGGAGTTCAAGACCAGGCTGGGCAACATGGCGAGACCATCTCTACTAAATAAAAAATAAAATAAATAAATAAATAATTCCACACAAGTGAGGTCTGAACGACATCCACAGATGAGAGAAAGGGAATGTTTACGCTTTGGGATCCCATGAGTAAACCAGTTCATGTGATATTTTATTCATTCATTCATTCATTCATTCCTTTTATCTGTACATTTATTGAGGACCCTACTATGCACCTGGAACTATGATGGGAGCTAAAGACACAAAACCTATTTGGAGATGTAAGGGATGCTCCTGAAATCTTAGCCAACAAAAAGAGGCCAGGTTGTATAACTCGGCAGGTTGGCCTGCAGGCCAGCACGGTGTTTTGTTTTGTTATGGCCTGTGAATGCCTACCAGCGCTTTAGACTGACTCACCCTGGCTGGGTGGCAGTTGAACTCCCAGCCATTAGACCAGGGGTTCTAGTCTTTTGTCATGAATTCTTCTACGAATTACCAGGTAATACACATTTATCAAATGATGACTTAGCACTGACTATAGCAAGTATATGTGATGGGCTACCAGAAGCAGTCAGGTTTGAGCTGAGCACAGAAAACTGCAGAGACGTTGGATAGGCAGAGAGACGAGGCGAGGGCACCCCTGCCAGCAAGGGCGAAAGGGGAGACCAGCTTGGCTAAAGAAGAAAGTGCCTCTAGAAGAAGAAAAGGCAGCAAAGATCTCATAAGCATTTAAGCTGACATCTGAAAAGAGGAAGGCAGGTGTGCCTAGTCCCAACCCAAATACAGTTCACCACTCACCTCTGCTCTTTCAGCTATAAAGTTAAGAATGAGTTGGTTGAAACCCAAAAAAGGTACAGGCAGGGGATAAATCAAACATTAATGCAATGTGGATGCTGTGGCCTTGTGAGCAGAATGACATTATTCTCAATTATATGAAACTAAAGCACTAGGCCACACAGAACAACAATGAAATACCCCAGCTGTCCAACAGGAGTGTGCAGGCAATAGTGTAGTGATTAGGGCCACAGGCTGACAATACACTGACAGGGGGAAGAGAAACGCATGCTACAAGCAATATTTTTGTTAGGATATTATCTAGGGGTTAAAATAAACACGCAAAAATGCACAAAAAAACTGGAAAAACACATAGTGTTTCTACCTGTGTTTTTCTGTTTTCTTTTTCCTTTTCTTTTTTTCTGAGATGTCTCACTCTGTCACCCAGGCTGGAGTGCAGTGGCGTGATCTCGGCTCACTGCAGCTTCTGCCTCCTGGGCTCAAACGATTCTCCTGCTTCAGCCTCCCTAGTAGCTGGGACTACAGGCATGTGCCACCAGGCCTGGCTAATTTTTTATATTTTTAGTAGCGATGGGGTTTCACTGTGTTAGCCAGGATCTCCTGACCTCATGATCCACCTGTCTCGGCCTCCCAAAGTGCTGGGATTACAAGAGTGAGCCACTGTGATCGGCCTCTTCTGTTTTTTTTTTTTTTGAAAAGGGGTCTTGCTCTGTTGCCCAGGCTGGAGTGCAGTGGCTCGATCTTGGCTCCCACAACCTCCACGTCCCGGGTTCAAGCGATTCTCCTGCCTAGCTTCCCGAGTAGCTGGGACTATAGGCGCATGCCACCATGTTCAGCTAATTTTTTTCTTTTTAGTAGAGATGGGGTTTCACTATGTTGGCCAGGCTGGTCTCGAACTCCTGACCTCGTGATCCACCCACCTCAGCCTCTCAAAATGCTGGGATTACAGGCGTGAGCCACCACACCCGGCCTCTCTTCTTCTTTTATTTATTTATTTATTTTGAGACAGAGTCTCACTCTGTCGCCCAGGTTGGAGTGCAATGTTACAATCACTGCTCACTGCAGCCTCAACTTTCCGGGCTTAAGCGATCCTCCCACCTCAGCCTCCCAAGTAGTTGGGTCCACAGGCATGCACCACCACACCCACCTAGATTTTATTGTACTTTTTGCAGAGATGGGATTTCACTACGTTGCCTAGGCTGGTCTCAAACTCCTAGGCTCAAGAGATCCGCCCACCTCGGCCTCCCAAAGTGCTGGGATTACAGGCTTAAGCCACTGTGCCCAGCCCTTTTCTATATTTTCTAAGAGAAGGAAAGAAATTATTTAATATGAATAGAAAAATAATGAGACTACCTTCAACGTTTTTAGTTTGCAAAGCTTTTTCATATTACTTGAATATTCATATTTTTACTTATTTAACTTTTTTCTTTTTTTCTTTTTTTTTTTTTGAGACAGAGTCTGGCTCTGTTACCCAGACTGGAGTGCAGTGGTGCAATCTCGGCTCACTGCAACCTCCGCCTCCTGGGTTCAAGTGATTCTGCCTCAGTCTCCCAATAGCTGGGATTACAGGTGCCCACCACCACACCCGGCTAATTTTTGTATTTTAGTAGAGACGGGGGTTTCACCATATTGGCCAGTCTGGTCTTGAACTCCTGACCTCGGGTGATCCTCCTCCCTCAACCTCCCAAAGTGCTGGGATTACAGGCATGAGCCACCACGCCTGGCCACTTTAACTTTAACTTTTAATGGCCACTATTAAACTGCTCTTCCACCAAATGCCATTATGCCAAGCCATTTACTATACAAAATCCTGAAGTCCATCTACCTGCCCCCAAAAGGACAACCTTTCCATTTAAGACCATCTTTCAACAAGTGTTTGCTAACAATCACATAACTGTTTTTCCCCAGTCTGATGGAGCAGAGACACATAAATCCATTTTTATAGCCAGAGGCTTTTTACAAGTAGTTTTAGGGTGTGATGCTTAAGTTAATGATGTAATGTGGTAAAGTAGTACAAACCAGTAGTTAAGCCAGGGGTCTGAGCCACACGTCCCAGGGCCTGGCTAAACTTGTTTGGCTGTGTGATGCTAGCCATCTGAGGTAATAGTTCATACCAATACGTGTCCTGCATTAAGATTCCATGGTAAGACTGCTAGCTGCCAATTCCTCAGTGGCAATGCTCTTCCTTGGTAACGGACCCTGATTCTCAGCTGGGCTCACTGACACCCAGCATAAAAGCCTCCATCTCCCTGGTCTCCGCTGCAGTTAGCGATGGCCAGGCGACCACAGTCAGGCCAATTAACGCAAGCACATGCGGCACGCTGGACTTCTGGGAAATTAATAGGAGCCAACTCAGCCACATGGGGCACCTTTTCTGTACTTCTGCTTCCTCTCCTCCTTCAGGCCTGTGACCTGGACCTCATAACTGGCACTCCAGCAGCCATCTGGACTACAGGGTGACAATGAGGATGGAAGCCAAGTACTGGGATGAGGGAGTAAAAAATAGGAGCCTGGGTCCCAGACGACAATACGGAGCTGCCCTAAAATCCTCCAGACTTCTTTTCAAAGACAAGTAAATGTAGACCTTGTTCAGCCACTGTTATTCTGTTTGGCTTTTCAGGTTATGTACGGTCAATCTAAACTCAATGCAGATTCTTTATCAACATAGGATACTATATGCCATACGTGTTTCACTGCCAAAAAATGGCAAATGACTTTTTGAAGCAGATGACCAGGATAATAAAACATTTTAATAAGTCACTTTTTACTGAATCTTTCTAACGGCTAGGCGTTTGTCATCAACTGCTTTCTCTTTCCCACAAAGACAGCTCCCGTGTATACATACTCTTTTCTCTAATGGTCAAAGTCAACTAACACATATAATTCCTAGTATTTTGCCCTCCCATGACAATGACCAAAATCCAATTCTCCAGAACTCTTAACAAAGCAAGGAAAACAAGCCAGTGTTCCCAAGTCTACAAAATACAAAGAAGTTATGGCTCCCGAGCTGGAGGCAATGGGCAAAGAAGTGGCATAGCACTTCTAAGATAATTTTCAGCCTGGGCCACAGGGCAAGACCCCTGTCTCTATTTAAAAAATAATAATTAAAAAAAAAAAAAAGGCTAGGCACAGTGGCTCACGCCTGTAATCCCAGAATTTTGGGAGACTGAGGCAGGCGGATCACCTGAGGTCAGGAGTTCCAGACCAGCCTGACCAACATGGCAAAACCCTGTCTCTACTAAAAATACAAAAATTAGCTGGTTAGGGTGGTGGGCGCCTGTAATCCCAGCTACTCAGGAGGCTGAGGCAGGGGAATTACTTGAACCCGGGAGGCGGAGGTTGCAGCAAAGCCGAGATCGCACCACTGCACTCCAGCCTGGGTGACAGAGTAAGACCCTGTCTCTAAAATAAATAAATAAATAAAATAAAAATAAAATACAATCATTTTCAAGTCATGCACACATTGCAATGGAATAAGAACGGTGGTATCATCAAGGCTCATATTAGATGTACACAATCCTTGGCAAACATCCACCCACAGACAAATGTCAAAGTGCTACCCCAACACACATGTAAGATTTACAACTGACATCAACATCAGCACCAACCATGCAGTCCAGTGGACCAGAAACATTACTGGGCATCAACTATATTGAGAAGGTCCTTTAAAATACTGCCGAATGTTTAAGTATTATACAACTCCTGCAATCCTGATGGCTCCCCCATGGCAATCCTAAAACCCACGTAAGGAAAAAGAAAGGACCAGAGTTTTGTCTCCTGAATAACAGAATGACACTCAGGTCTCTTGCCCTCTCCTACAAACAGCAGAACCTTAACAGGGTAACTTTTCTTGCATAAAAGCCTCCATTCCTAAATACAAATCTCTTAAGAGGTAAAAACGTGTACGCAGAGCTTAAAATTACACTCAAATTCAAAATTTCATCAAGTAAACTATTAACTTTTACAACTTTGTTATCCTAGCCCAACTTTCTAAATGGGCGCAATTATGTAACATTACAGTACTTTGCCTAGTTCTCTCAACATGATAAAAATATTAGAAAAAGTAAAATAAACAAAATTCAGCTTCTCCATCACATTTTCACATTTTCCAGCAATACATCTGCTTTTTACCCCATCACTTAAAGCAATCTCTAGGTAGAAATTACTTTGAAAAGAGGTCATCAAAAGTTTTAATTTATTTAAAGAAGAGAATTTGAGTCAGGGGGCAGGGGGAGATGAAAATCATCATATGATAAAGAGACAGGAAAATGGCAAAGGGAAAAAGAGAAACCTGATTTTTTATGTAACTTAAATACTTCACATGCATCATATCTAAACACATATCTAATGTTCCATATCCTTACAAGAAGGAATTTTTCTATTATTAAGGGGGGAAAGAATACAGGTAGAAAAGATAAATGTATATTTGCATATATATAAACCAGATACGCTTTAAAAATGTCGGGAAGGATATGCCAAATGTAATAGTTCGTCTCTCAGAAGGGAAACATTATAGGTTAACTTCCTCTTCTTTTTAGCTGCACTTTCTAATTTTCTACAACAGACACTTACTACTTACATAATTTTTTTTTAAGAGCTGAGGTCTCACTATGTTGCCCAGGCTGGTCTCAAATTCCTGGGCTCAAGCAATCCTCTTGCCTCAGCTTCCCAAAGTGCTGGGATTACAGATGTGAGCCACTGCGCCCCGCCACTACTTACATAATTTCAAAATGTAGTGTTTTTTTGTTTTTGTTTTTGTTTTGTTTTGTTTTGTTTTTTTGAGACAGTCTCACTCTGTCATCCAGGCTGGAGTGCAGTGGTGCAATCTTGGCTCACTACAGGCTCCGCCTCCTGGGTTCACGCCATTCTCCTGCCTCAGCCTCCCAAGTAGCTGGGACTACAGGTGCCCACCACCACGCCTGGCTAATTTTTTGTATTTTTAGTGGAGATGGGGTCTCACCATGTTAGCCAGGATGGTCTCGATCTCCTGACCTCGTGATCTGCCCGCCTCGGCCTCCCAAAGTGCCGGGATTACAGGCGTGAGCCACCGCGCCCTGCCTTAAAATGTAGTTTTTAAAGTACACAGATTCACAACAGCATCAACAGAAAAATAAACCACATCTGGAACAGCCTGGAACAAAACAAAGTCTGAAGGATTTCTAGGCTCAAGGCTGAAGGATACAGAGAGTGAAGTCCCTGTGGGCCCATGCTACCCCCAAAGTCCTTCTACTCAAATGCCCTCCTCTCTGGGACAGGATGCTCCAAGTGATTTTAAGTACATACCATTATGCAATTGTGTCCTCTTTACCACCCAGTTTAGTCGAGAGAGAGCACAAACTACCACAGAAAAGCAGTGTATTCCTAACCCTGCTGAGTCAGCCAGTGTGAAGGACTGGAGCTTCTACCAACTCACCATTTAATATTTAACACTTGCTTTAAATCCAGTTTATGGATTCTGGATGTTTAATAAACAGTTGCTTCTCAGTTCCCTGCTATTAAATACTAGGTTATCATGGCATTTAATTAATACCACCCTTGGGCTACCAGGAAGTCGGTAATAGTACCAGCAAGTCATGCTCTCCAGATGGACATCGCCACCTGAATCAGCTCAGTTTAAACAATAGGATTCTCTTCTTATAGTCTCTTCTGGGATGGGTACTTCAAGTTGAGGTGTTTAGGTAAACATTCAAACAGATAATAAAGGCTTGCTCTACCTCTTGTTCCACAAAAAGGAAAACCCCTTTAGTGATAATATTCACACTTCCCACAAGTTTTGTGCACAGCATTGTCAGAATTACACATTCTGATATGTGGAAAAATAGTAGGCAAGGCCACTCTTGACTGCTAAAAAAAAAAAAAAGCTCAAAATTATCCCAAACTCCTCAGGCGCCTCTTTCCTCTCTTTCTAAACCAATCTTTCTCGGCACTCATCTCACCTCCTACATCTCCATTCAAGGATGGAATGTGTTTAAGCAAGGAGTTTCACTGTCCTCTAAGGTTCCATTAGGAGGTCACTCCTACTGACATCATGGAGTGCATCTGCAACTGCTCTGAGCCCCTCCAGCCCCATCTCTTCATACTCACTGTTGCTGGACTTAAGGTCGCGGTGGATGATGGGGACAATTGCCTCATCATGTAAGTAGTTCATCCCTCTGGCAATCTGCACAGCCCAGTTCACCAGGATGTCTGGGGGAATCCTTTTCCCAGATAACACTCTATTCAAAGGTCCTCCACGAGCAAACTCCATGACCAAGCAGAGGTTGGGCTCCTTCAGACATACCCCTCTTAGGGCAATGATGTTGGGGTGCTTCAGCATGGTGAAGAGTTTGGCCTCTTGGCGAACATTCTCTATAGTCTGGCTGATGTCCTCATCGGGGTCATGGCGAGCTGCTTTCACAGCAACCTCATCCCCTATCCAGAAAGCACGATAGACCTTGCCAAAGCCCCCGATGCCAATAATCTCTTCCAAGGTTAGCTCCGCAAAATCAATTTCTAACACTGAGAAAGGGAAGAAAAAAAGAAGCAAGTCAAAAACATCTTGAAAACATCGTATTTAACCTTTCATTTACCTGGATGGGTAAACACGGTAAGTTGTCTGTTTACTGGGCCTTTCTGTCTCCCCATTATAAAGCAAATTCCATAAGGGCAGGAGCTGCAATTAATCTATTTGCCTTTGCATTTTCCTTAGTGACAGTCAGCACACGGTAGGCATTCTATAAATATTCATGAAAAAATTCCCACCTGGAAAATCATGCAGAATCCTGTACCAAAATCAACTATTGTAACTAAAGGGAATATGGGGGAGGTCCTTTTTTCCGTTCTTTCTTCTTTTAAAATACATTTAAATATAGAGATGGGGTTTTGCCATGTTGCCCAGGCTGGTCTCGAATGCAATCCTCCCGCCTCGGCCTCCCAAATTGCTGGGATTACAGGCATGAACCACTGCACCTGGCCAAGATCCTTTCTTTGAGACTTACTCAGCTTTACTGTGTGCTCAGTGGTGAGAAGCACCCAAATCAGTGCCAAGGCAGACACCCAACAACCAAACCATAGAATGAGAAGAGCTCCTGCAGAAGTATGATTAGAGGCTTAGGAAAATCACTAGCTCCCACAGCAGCACACAGCACTAAGGTGAGCGGGGAAAGGATTCTCAGGGAAGGCAACATTTGAAATGGGCCCTGAAGACTGAGTGGGAGAGATCTCAGGCAATGAAGGAAATCAGGGTAGGGAAGGACAATCAGGCAGAGGGAAGGACAGGAGCCAAGAACATGGAGTAGGAAGTATACGGTATATTAGGATCTCCAGGGAGTCTGCTGTGCCCGGGTCATGTGCATCAGGACTGGAGACAAGGTTCAAAGCCTTGTTGAGGGTAACCAGGCCAGGAAATGTCTTTAAAGCCATTCTGAGGGGCTTGAACTTCACATTGTAAACAAGAGGAGTCATGTATCTTTCAGAAAAGGAATGTTGTTAGACCTGTAATTTAGAAAGGAAACCAACTCTGGCAGCCGCTGGAAACTAACCTGGAAGACAGAGACCCAACAGCAAAAGGACCCTCTAAGGAGGCCTTGCAGCTCTGAGGTCTAACCTCAGCAGCAGGGAATATGGGGAGTACGCAGTCAATTTGAGAGACTTTCAGAACTTGGGTTCTACCTGGACCTGGTGACTGAAACATGGGAAAGGAGCCTCATAAGAGATATCTTATTCCAGCAGTCATCTGTGCCTCAGTTCAAGCCCTGATGGTCCCAGTATCCCACCCAGTATCCCAACCAATCATTCTCCTTCCCAAATCCAGAGTTTGAACCTAAGGTACTTGATTATATATTTCGTTGTGTGTGGAAAGGCTTTCATGGGTAGATAATAATAGCTGCCAGTGATTATAAATCGAGCTACATATGGTGCTAAGTGCTATATGAGCAAAGTATGTTTTGTTTCTTGCATGAAACCCTGTTCTGTATCTTCTCTTTTCTTTTGTCTTTACCTGGCTGATTCATACTCATACCTCAGGTCTTAAATATCAGTTTCATAGTGGAATTTCTCCACCCCCAAGACCAAATGAAGTCAGGCCCCTATCAAACACTTCCATGGCAGTTTCCATTCCACAAGAGGCATCAAAGTTATAATTACTTAATTACTTGTTCAATGCCCATTGTCCAGGCCAGATTATGAGACCCACGAGGGCAGAGATTCTGCCTGCTCTATTCACCACTGCACTTACCATGCCAAACATTTTGTAGGTGACCAACAGATCCTTGAAATAAAATGGAAAAAAAAAATCTACTTGATATGGTTTGGATATTTGCCCCCTCTGATTTTCATGTTGAAATGGAATCCCCAGTGCTGGTGGTGGGGCCTGGTGGGAATATTTGGGTCATGAGGGCTGATCCTCCATGAATGGCTTGGCATAGTAATGAGTGAGTTTTTGCTCGAATTCACACAAGATCTGGTTGTTTAAAAGAGTGTGGCACCTCCCCGGTTTTTCTCTCTTGCTCCTGGCTCCCACCATGTGACATGCCTGCTCCCACTTCACCTTCCACCATAAAAAAAAGCTCCCTGAGGCCTCACCAGAGCCAAGCAGATGCTGGTGCCATGCTTCCCATACAGGTTGCAGAATCGTGAGCCAATAAAACTTTCTTTCTTTATAAATTACCCAGCCTCAGGTATTCCTTCAAAGCAATGCAAGAATGGACTAACACACTATCTCAATAGGAAATAAACCAAATTCAAATCTAAAAAAAAAAAAAACTGAACTGGAACTGGACCTTCTGAAACAAATACAGAAAATAATCACACTTTACTAAAAAAAACCTAAGAAAACAAAGATACATTTCTGAACTTTTGGCAAGACCAAAAGAGGAACTGCCACTGCTGACTACTCCCTTCCTTACTCAGCCAGCCCTGTAACGCCTCCGTTCTCCACTCAGATGCTGGTGGTGCTAAAAAATCTGTTCTTGCTCAATTATAGCACCTCTATCCCATCTGGGGCTAATATTCATTTGTATTTTGTAATGCAACTGGCAGTCTGCACAAAGGAAACTCTTAGGTGGATAAGTTAGGTGAATAGTCTTTAGATATACAAAAAGTATGGCCCATCCTGACCCCAAAATTCCAACTGTTTAAAGAGGTTATCACCTTATCCAGCAGTCTTCCTGAAGAATGAATGTCATGGAAGAATATTGTAGACTAGCAATCGGTATCCATTCCAAAATCCTTCTAGCATAAATTTCAATACTACAGAGGCTAGGAAGCTAAAAACTACATTTCCCAGACTCCTTTACAGCTAAAGTTCTGAATGCAAATTAAGTTCTGCCAATTAGATGCACAAGATTTGAAAGACAGACGTGAGATGAAGACCATCTTGCTGCGGGGATTTTTTGCAACAGCATGTTGGTGTCCAATCACTAAGTCTGTAGAAGGGGAGAGGAATGTTTTGTAGCCAAGTCGTTGCCAAATCTCTGGGCTGCAGACACAACAGGGTGTTTTTGAAGCCAACAGCTTCAATGGCAGCTCCTGATTCTGTATGTTCCCAATTAGAGAGGTAGCAGCTGACCTGGTGGGCCAGTTCTGCTATGTTCTGGGAGTTGTTCACACAGGTCCAGCTGAGAGCCTCTTCTCTCAGCCCTTCCAACAATTCTGCAAGCACCGAATTTCCTGTGCTAAATCTCTTTCTTGCTTAAAATAGCTTGAGCATTTCTGAGCCCCAAAATGAATCCTGACTGATTACTAATTTGTGCCTGATGTCATCTCTATGAATGAGGAAAATATGCCTATGTTATAAAGAAAGATTAGAAACCCTCTTGGAGAAATACAGGTTAGTCTTCCTGGTCATGAAGGGAAGGAACATTCATGTTTTTCTAGCAGCTTTTACACATATGAAAAGATGTGTGATTATTTAACAAATTTGTATCTGTTTTCTTATTTCCTCAACTGAGTATCTGAATTCTCCTTAAGGAATTTTAACTATTGTACTTTCTCTTGTACCCTCCCTTCTTTCCTCCAGTCTTAAGCACAGTTGTAAACACACAGTAGGTGTTAAATATTTATTTAAACGCAGGAGGGATTGAAAAAATAAATGCAAGGAGGTTTAAAAGATATGATTCAGTACTAGGGTGCTGAAAGGACAGCTCCTCTAAAAACCTCTGCAGGGAAGGGAAAGCAATAACCTCTCTTTGGGTAGAACATAAAAATCCCAGGTTCTTGTTATTTAGTTAAAAAAATATTATGACCTGACTCCAAGAAAAGTACAGAACACAGCTTTCAAACTGATAAAAGACAGAACCCAGGAAGAACGAGGGGAGGAAGGACCATCTTTTTCCTTCCCTGCTCAGTCCCGTTGGATAGGAACGAAGGAACTAGACCTCCAGGTGCAGCAGAGTATGTGGGGCTCTCCTTCCCTTCCCTGCTCCAGTCAAGACCTGGTTTTAAGTAAGAATCAGGTCAAGCTGCATTCAGTACATTTTTCAGTTTCTGTAGAAGGATATTTCCAAGAATATCAGGAATAAATCCTTAGTTCTTCCATTTTTAAAGTCAAGATGTTATTCCCTCTCAATCATATGCTTGGAAACGGAATGTTTAGGCACATTTTGGTGGGTTTTGAGTAAGTGAATGGTATATACTTCACTCACTTAAAAATCTTAGGTACATCTGAAAGTATGTCCTTCTATTTCTAGTGGATGTAGATAATAAAAAGTATAAACTAATAACCTTAATGTATGCCCTGTTTGAAAACTGAAACAACTCTCTTGTAAGAGAAACTTTCATATTTCTCTTGGGAGGATTGCACCTCCCAAGATAGTGAGTTTGGAACTGTACACTTTTCATCTTTCACTAAAATAAAGAAGATGGGTGAGCTCCTGGGTTATTTATATTTGTCATCCATAGGCAGCTAAACGCTAACAAGTACCTACAATGGAGAGGATTAAAGCACTATAAGAATGTAAAATGACTTATAATAACATTTTTATATGTTTTCTTTGTCATGATATTTAGTAATTTTCCCCTTCTGTTTTGAATAAAGTTTGAGGCCAGATACAGTGGCTTACACCTGTAATCCTAACACTTTGGAAGGCTGAGGTGGGAGGAATGATTGAAGCCAAGAGTTCGAAACTAGCCTGGGCAACAAAGCAAAAGCTCATCTCTATTAAAACGTAAATAAAAATAATTGGCTGGGTATGGTGGCATGTGCCTCTGGTCCCAGCTTCTTTAGGAGGCTGGGGTGGGAGGATCCCTCAAGCCCAGGAGTTCAAGGTTGCAGTGAGCTATGATTACGCCACTGCACTTCAGCCTAGGCGAGAGAGTGAAACCCTGTCTCTAAAAATTAAAAAAACAAAAAAAGCTTTTAAATAAAGTTTGAAGCTAAATTTTCACTTAAGAAACAATAATATGAAACTAAAACTAAACACTATTGCTTGACTTAACACCTTCTATTCATGGTCCAGAATGCAACGTCACAACACATCCTTAGAGGGCAAGTTCAAAAGGGTAACTCTGGTGATGAGGTGTCAGTGGCTCAATTTCATTCCAAGTCTTTGGAGACAAGGTTTGTCAATTGTCTTCACTTTCCAAGTGACACGAACTGATCTGGTAGAGCACACAGATGAGAGATGCACCTGTCAGTAACAGCCCATGTTCACCCTCTGATGAACCAAGGCACTGCATCTTTACCAAGACACTGCACTGAAGTTTTATATTTACATCGTTAATCTCCCTCATGTAACTTAAAAGCACTTTCTGATCTTATCACTTCTTTATGTCCTGGTACTTAACACAATGTACAGTATCTATCATTCACTAGGTACTCAATGATTAGTTTTTGACTGAAACTAAATTTTCTGAATTATCAAAAATTAATTCCAGTCAAGATCAGAACTCCCAGTGAGGCCAAATAAAAGAATGTGCCAGGTCTTACAAATGCCATATTCTTCGAGTCAATTCTTTCCATTAGAACAAATTACTTCCTACTGTCTCAACATCTGGGTTCCAGATTTAGGAATCTACTCTATCCACAGTAAATTGTATGATAATGAAGATAAGTCCTGGTCACCTAATGAAGAAGTAGCACATTGCTGTCATGCCTGGCTCTGTGGACAGTTTTTCAGCCTAAGTCATACTGACTCTTGACTGCTCCAGCAGCCAGAGCACAAGATATTAAAGAAACTGAGTTCCTGATCATGAACCTCATCTAGCTCTTCTACTCTGACATTAGCTGTCCCTGAAAACAAAATCACAAAACTTCACCCACAGAATCAAAATCTGACTTATGTTTAAAATGACACTATGTTTTCTAACATGCCAGGCTATTCATATTTCTTCCAATATATGCCCAAGTTCATTTTCAACACTTTCAAAACACGATGCCAGGATGCTTAGCCTTAAACCTACCAAACTAGTCCCAAAAAGATGTAGTATCTGGAAACAATTTAAAGTAATTTGCTACCTCCAAGCATTTTAAAAATTAAAATGAAGAAAAATGAAGTTTTAAACTGAATGAGAGGGAGAGGGGGAACCTAAAGATTTGAACATCAATTTGATAGTCAAAACACCAACAGAAAAGGAAGAGCAGAAAAACAAGTGAAGAGGCTATGACTTTGATATTACGTGCTAGTTTTTAAAAAACATCTTAAGATAGACTAGACACGGTGGCTCACGCCTGTAATCTAACACTTTGGGAGGCCGAGGCATGCGGATCACTTGAGGTCAGCAGTTCGAGCAGTTCGAGACCAGTTTGGCCAATATGGTGAACCTCATCTCTACCAAAAATGCAAAAATTAGCCAGGCATGGTGGGGGCACCTGTAATCCCAGCTACTCAGGAGACTGAGGCAGGAGAATTGCTTGAACCCGGGAGGCAGAGGTTGCAGTGAGCTGAGATTGCGCCACTGCACTCCAGCCTGGGAGACAGAGACACTCTATCTCAAAAAAAAAAACAAAAAACAAAAACCCTCAAGATTAAAGTAACACAATGTGGGGGTAAAAAATAAGTTACAGAGCCAGAAACGTAACTGTCACAAAGGAAATTTCAAAACTAAATATTTAAAGTTGGTCCTTGCTAATGACGTTTTAAAAAATCAACTAAGATGAAAGTATACAAAATAAGGAATAAACAGTAATTAATACATATTAACAATACCTTTTTAACAGATAAGAGATTATGGAAACTCTCAAATACAAAATAGTGTAAACTGCACTAAAGAGATATTTAAGTGTTTTTTCTGAAACAAACTAATATGATTAAGGGAATCTGATGGCAATTTAACTCCCTTGAAAAAACAAAGAAGATTTCATTCTAGGGTATGAAATATGGGGCTCCTGGAAAATTGACGGAAACCAGGACACTGGGAGAAAGGCCCTGGGAGGGACCCCTGAGCATGGTCCCCGTGAGATTTGACCAGTTCCAAATATAGGCAAGGATCTAGGGTGAGAAGAAAGAAGAAAATGTATTTCCCAAACAGCCTCACTGTCAAAGGGCTGGGATTCAGCCACTGTACCTTGCAATCCTGATCTCCCATGGGGCAACGACATACTTTTTCCTCTCTAATCATCACTTGTCCCACTCCCACTCCCAACACACACATCCCTCTTAGCACGTTAATCAGTGAGACTCCTAAAGGTAGAACTTCTGAGATATAAGGATTAGGATCCAAGAAATCAATCCGACATTTTACAGGCACATGCTTGAGTTCACACATGCTTCCGGGACTTGTGAGCCAGCCCAGCCCTGAGGAGACATCCCCATCTCTTTGAAAGCAAATGCTTTTAAGAGGTGGGGACAGGCGTTAGAAGAGGTGGTGGCAAGGTCCCTGATTTGGGGACTAAGGTTTGGACACGAACCACCAGCTTGCCCTAAACACTTCCAGATTGGGAATGCGGGCGGGGGGGTGGGCGCGGTAAGAGAGGAAGGCAGTGGGAAACGGGCAAATTCTCAGGCTGGGACTTCAGGATAAGGAATTTGGGAGCCACTGCTGAGGTGGCCAAATGAAGGTGAAGAAGCTCAAGCGCCTGAAGTGCGGGCAGGGCCTGCGGCGTCTCGAGCTTATCCAGCGCACCAAGCGAAGCCCGGGCAGCCCAAGCGCGCGCCACCCACACCCAGGTCAATCTTCCTCCCCATCCCCCCGCCTTCATCCTGGCCCTCGCGCAGGGCTCCCCCGTTCCCCGACCGCCCCCCAGGCCTCTGTCATTCCCCTTCCCCGCCCGGCTCC
>NW_012102543.1:3159036-3171598 GCF_000951045.1 Mandrillus leucophaeus | reverse complement strand
CCCGCGCCCGCCGCCTTCCCATTGGCTGCGGCCGCCCAGTCCCCGGTTCCTCCGCCGTAGTTGGGGTAGCCTAGCTGGCAGCCTCGCAGGTTCCCCTTACCCACTGCGCCGCCGTCGCATCGTGCCCTCCCTCTTTGTGGGCTCTCTGGTTCTCAAACGCAGGTGGACCCACTCCTCCCGCCCACTGCCCCGCCGCAGCTCCCACCATTGGCCCGCGGCACTTGTCCGTTTCCTGGGAGCGTTCAGCTCCTCCCGGCAGGAAGAGGCGCTGGCCTCATTGGGTGCGTTAGGAGGGAAGGGTGGATCCTAAAAGGTAATACTGAGCCATCGTTCAAACTAAAAGGCTGGAAAGGAGGCCGCTGCCTTTGTTTGCCATGGATGGGTAGGGGCTGCACTGAGCAGCACCGATGTTATTCATCCGGCTGCACCCCCAACAGAGCTCTTTCTTCCCCAGATCATTTTACAGTTGGATTCTCCCTCTTGGATCTGGCTCTGCCTTAGTCCAACCTAAAGGGATCAGCTTCGCCCACGCCCACTCTCACCCCGAAACCTTTCATCTGCTGTTGAAGCCTTTTAGGCCCATTGAGATGTTCATTAGAAGAACTCTGAAAACTACGGTTCTCCCCTTTAGGAAGACTGCACCACAGCTCGCCCTCTCCTGGGTTCCGGTAAGAAGAGATTCCAATACCACTCTTTTTTCAGAATTCAGAAAGGCAAGAGACCACCTTACTGGGCTTCAACCTGGGGCTGGGAACGCTGCCATGAATTGGGCTTGGTCTGTCTGAAGGGAGCCAACTGTTCGACAATCCTTAGGCTTCTTTTGCCTGTTGGAATTACACCTTGGATCGTGGTGAAGTCTACAGAGGTCAGATTAAGAAGAACCAAAGCAGAATAAACGTAGAAAGTGATGTTGAGTTCATGAGTCAGGACGACCTCTTCCTATATGCTTTTGCTATACCCTGCATTTTGAACATTAAGAACGAGATAGGAGGCCCATAATGTTTCTTCTTGCTTTAATCCTATCATGGCAACGTTGACTTCCAGTAAGAAAGGTTCTCTGATCTTTCTTTCTTTCTTTTTTTTTTTAGACAGGGTCTCAGTTTGTTGCCCAGGCGGGAGTGCAGTGGCGCAATCTTGGCTCAGTGCAGCCTCAATATCCCAGGATCAAGCAATCCACCCACCTCACCCTCCCGAGTAGCTGGGAGTACAGGCATGTGCCAACACGCTTGGCTAATTTTGTTTATTTTTTTGTAGAGAGAAGATCTCACTGTGTCACTCAGGTTCTTCTCGAACTCTGGGCCCAAGTCATCCACCTGCCTCGGCTTCCTGAAGTGCTAGGATTACAGGCCTTAACCACCTCACCTAGTCCTCTGAAATTTCTAAATAAGCCAGTGCAGATCTAGCCCAATCTCTACCAAGCTTTGTTACCTTTTCCCCTTCAGTGGTAGGAATAGACATTATTTATTTAGCAAGGGTGAGTGCTTTTGTTGCATTTTAGTTTGGGTTTATTATTACACAAACTAAAGACAGTGGGACAATTTGGAAAGATAACTAGGCAGCTACATGACCTTTGGGCAGGTGTCCTAACACTGTACTCTTAAAGTGAGGGGAGTGAACTGGAAGATATCATATGTCCTCATAGTTTGGACATTCTGTGGTTTGCTCATCAATATGACTACACTGTATATAGCACACATTTAAGGTCTTGAAGAAGAGACATGAGGCTTGTTCTAAAAAGCATCCAGAGTAGGTCTTGAGAAAGAATTTCTGTTTAAGTAAAGACCCTAAAACAATGCTCAGGTTCTTATACATAGGATCCACGAACTGGAAAAGATATGGATGAGTCTGAGTAAATTCTCTAAGTTTTGTTTTAGACAAAACCATTCCACCCTCAAGCGGAAGAGAGCAAGGGAGTGGGGGCGGAGGTATTTTGTGTTTTTTTAAAGGCCATAAAATAATTGTCTTGATAAAATTTTAACTTGGGGCTGGGTGTGGTGGCTTGCACCTGAAATCTCAGCAGTTTGAGAGGCTGAGGCAGGAGGATTACTTGAGCCTAGGAAGGAGACCAGCCTGAGCAACATGGTGAGACCCCTATCTCTACAAAAAATTTTAAAATTTGCCAGGCATGGTGGTGCGAACCTGTAGTCCCAGCTATTTGAGAGGCTGAGGCAAGAAGATTGCTTGAGCCTAGGAGGTCAAGTCTGTAGTGTTTGCTATACCGCACTCCAATCTGGGTGACAAAGCAAGACCCTGTCTCAAAAAAAAATTTTTTTTTTTTAACTGGAGGGAAAAAGAGTTTTACAAACTGTAGACACACAGCAAAACAGGAACAGGAAAAAAAAAGTACTAAAAAGAGAAAAATGTCAGTGATGGGTCTCTAAGTAGTTGGATTATGAGTAATTGGGTAACTTTGTTGTCATTTTACTTCTCCATAATTTTGTATGTTCTATTATTTAGTTTCATGGATTCCTTCCCACTCCCTGGGAAGAGGGGAAGAGAGGAGAAAAATCATTGATCCTTCTCAATAGGAAAACTCTAATTCCCTGCACAATTTAAACCTTTAATACCATAGCGTATATTTAGAATCTCATAAAGAGTAATTCATCAAACATTTCAACAAGTCATTCAGTTAATATTTGTTGAATGGATAAGTGCTAGGAATTCAAATGAGGGTAGATCTTTCAGACTAAACTTGTCTGGCAGGGTTGCATGGAAGAAGCAGAAGCAGAACTGGTCCTGGAGGGGACTGGGGTGGAGCAGGGAAAAGTGTGCTCAGGAAAGAAGGGTGGGAATAGGCACAGCAACAGAGGTAGGAAAGCATGGAGAGGGGGACCGTTTGGATGGAATAGAAGGACCATTTGGATGGAATAGAAGGATGAGAAAGAACTCTGAAAAGATAGGTTGAGACCTGATTGTAAAGGGCCCTGTAATTACTTGATTCACACTAGTAATTATGTAATTGATTATTTGTAATTATTTAATGTCTAGTGCATTCACCATAAGGGCAGGAACCAGTCTGTCTGGTTCTCCACAGCTCTCCCAGCACCTAGAGAGTACTTAGCACATAATTGAGTCTCAGTACTTATTTGCAACTGGATGGCTGACTTGAATCCGAGGCGAAGAAGCCTTGGTTTTGTTCAGCATGTAAAAGATTATCACTGAAAGGTTTTGAGTAGGACTCTGGGGTGATCAAATATTGCCTTCTCTGAGGACTAGAATGGATAAGGAGATGCTTAAGTTGGACATTGAAAGATACATACAATTTGATTACTAGAGAATAAAAGATGTGGAAATAGAAATTAATGTAGTGGGTAGCAATAATAGAAATTTCAGCCAGAGAAGAGGAGAGAATGTGAAAAGGGAGTGATGGGGAAATGAAATTGCTGAAATAAAAGAAGGGCAGATTGTAAAAGACTTTGAAAATGAGGTGGAATTACCAAGATTTTACCACGAGGAAGTTTTTGAGGAGGAGGTTGGCAGATGTCACCCCCAAAAAGAAACATTTTCTCTACCATGCTGAAAAGCATAGCATGAGGAAGGGAGAAAATAGCCATCAGTGATGCAAGTTGACATTAGACTTAAGTCAATAGATCATAGTTTCTCCTGGCTTTGTCCTTTAAAAACGCTGTGACTTTGGGCAAGACACCTGTTTGAACCTCAGTTTCCTCATTTTTAAGTAGGTGTAATAATAATCTCTGGTTATAATGGATGTTTATAGGATTAAATGAGACAGGACATGCAGAAGCTCTTAGCATGCTGCTCACACCCAACAAATAGTCAACATATTTTTTTTCCTTCTTTCACCTGCCTATTACCCCCCAGAAACACTCTTTAATTACACCCAGGCCTCTTGATTGGAAATTGAACCCAGGGTTTTCCCTAAAGGAAAGAGACAGAAGGAAGGAAGGAAAAAGGAACAGAGGCCTCTGGGAGGCTGAGGTGGGTGGATCACTTGAGCTGAGGAGTTCAAGATCAGCCTGGGCAACATGGTGAAACCCCATCTCTACAAAATAGAAAAATTAGCCAGGCATGGTGGTGCCTGTGGTCCTAGCTTTTGGGAGGCTGAGATGGGAGGATCGCTCGAGCAGAGATGTTGAGGCTGTGGTGAGCCGAGATTGCTCCACTGCACTCCAGCCTGGGTGACAAAGCGAGACCCTGTCTCAAAAAAAAGAACAGATAGGAGAGGAGAGGAAGGTGTGAAGGAAGGAGGGAAGACAGGAGGGGAACAAAAGAAAGGACAAAAAAGAGATAAACAGGAAGGAAGCCGGGAGGGGAGAAAAGGAAGGAAGCAAAGGAGGGAAGGGAAGAAAGAAGGCAGGAAAGGAGGGCAGGTTTCACAGACTAATGAAGAATTTGGGGTCTTGGCTTCTGACTGAATTTGAATCTATGCTTACTGCACACCATTAGGCAAGTTAACCCTGCTGTGCCCCAGATCCCTCACCTGGAAATAAGAATAATTGTACCTATCTTATATATGTTATGTGCTTAACACATAATCTAGCATGTAGTTACTGTTATTATTTGAGCCTAAACTGTGACTTAGTTAATGAATGTCACCCTTTCCTTGATTCTTTTGGGAAATATTTAAAATTAGTACTTTGATGCAAAAAAAAAATCCCTCAAGCAGACTTTTACCTTTGTTTTTTTTTTTTTTTTTTTTTTGAGAAACAAGGTCTCACTGTGTCACCCGGGCTGGAGAGCAGTGGCACGATCGTAGCTGGCTGATCACATGGCAGCCTCAGACTTCTGGACTCAGTGGGTCCTCCTGCCTCAGCATCCTGAGTAGCTGGGTCTGCAGGTGCATGCCACCACGCCTGGCTAATTTTGTTAATTTTTGGTAGAGATAAGGACTCACTGTGTTGCCCAGGCTGGCTTCAAACTCTTGGCCTCGCCTCAAGGGATCCTCCTGCCTCCATCTCTTCAAATGCTGGGATTACAGGTTTAAGCCACTGTGCCTGGCCCTTTTTACCTTTTCTAAAAAAGCCAGCCCACCACTTTCACCTCTCATGTTATACCATTTCAGGAAAGAAGCCCTAGTTTCTGATTCATAAACTCTATTTGCATTAAACATGATTTTAAGCAAATGGTTTGGGCAGATGTGTGGCAGGGCTGATGGAACAGACCTTTGGAGTCAGACCTGGGTTTGAATTCTTAATCAACTTGTCACGAGTGTGGGAGGCCTTTCACCTCTCTGAGCCTCTGTTTCATTGTTGGTAACATGAGATTGTGTAAAATGGGGTTGCTGTGAGGGTTAGATGAAGTAAGAGGTCCTCCTGGCAGTGCCTAATACATAATAATAAGTGCTTAATAAATTGTAAATATTATTACAATTGATAGTATTTAATTCTTCTCTGAGGAATTATGAGTTAATGCAGCTTGAACCGCTAAAAAGGTAAGAAATCTTTCCTCTTTTCTTCTATCTCCTAGGAAAACCTCAGTTCAGAAAAGCAATAAACTATGGGGGGCTGTTTAGAATGTTGCATCTCTGGAGAGCAAGTTGCATTTTAACAATGATCAGAGCCTTTAATTAAGGCGTGAAGGTCAAATCATTTCTGCTTCATCCAGCCTGGTTGCAGAGTGAGCCCATGGGACATCCCTCTGAAATTGCACTGCTTACAACCATGCTGAGTCTGCAAGGACTTCATCCAAGCCTTTCCGTCCAGGACCTCAAACAGCTCTAATCACAAGAAGAGAGATTTCAGGAAAGAGAAAATTATTCCTATCATTGATGTTTTTGAAGAACATGGAATGACTGGGAAAATAATCTTGTTAAGTAGAAAAAAAAAGAAATCTGTTGTAATTTTCAAATAATTTTTAAATAAATTTGAAAAATTAAGAGAACTATATATGTAATATATTCCTAATCTTATGAAAAAATATATATGCATTAATATTATTGAAAGAAATATATCAAAAGGTGAACAGCAATTATCACCAGTCTAGATTATGAGATTAGGAGTGATTTTTTTTTTCTTTGTCCTGTACTATTTAGTATTTTCTACCATTAAAATATTCTGATTCTCAATTAGAATAGTATGTTAGACAGAGAAGGACAAATATCACATGAACTCTCACTCTCTTATGGAATAGATCTTGTGGAATCTAAAAAAGTTGAACTCTGCCAGGCGCGGTGGCTCACGCCTGTAATCCTAGCACTTTGGGAGGCCGGGGCGGGCGGATCACGAGGTCAGGAGATCGAGACCATCCTGGCTAACACGGTGAAACCCCATCTCTACTAAAAATACAAAAAAATTAGCTGCGCGTGGTGGCAGGTGCCTGTAGTCCCAGTTGCTCGGGAGGCTGAGGCAGGAGAATGGCGTGAACCCAGGAGGCGGAGCTTGCAGTGAGCCGAGACTGCGCCACTGCACTCCAGCCTGGGCGACAGAGCAAGACTCCATCTCAAAAAAAAAAAAAAAAGTTGAACCCATAGAAAAAGAGAGGAAATGATGGTTACCAGTTAGAAAAAAGGAGTAAGTTCAAGAGATCTATTATACACCGTGGTGAATATAGTTAATAACAATATATTTTATACTGTGAAATTGCTAAGATAGTAGATTTTAAGTGTTCTCACCACACAAAACGATAAGTATGTGAGGCAAAGCATCTGGTAATTAGCTTGATTTCACCACTCCACAGTGTATACATATGTCAAAACGTCATGTTGTATGCTATAAATATATACACTTTTTGTCAATTTTAAACAGGTTATTAAAAAAACAGTATGCTATTGTTGATAATTATGAAAAATTTTAATGATGTGGAAATGTGTACAGTATAATGATAAATGAAAGAGTAGTAAAAAAATCCTTATAAAATATAATTACAAATGTGTTGGGTGGGTAATATAAAAATCTTAACAGCTATTTCTGAGCTAAGTGGTGGAGCATGGGTCATTTTTAGTGCCTTCTGTGTCAGGCTGTTCGTGCATTGCTATGAAGAAATACCTGGCCAGATAATAGGTGGCTCATGCCTATAATCCCGGCACTTTGGGAGGCCAAGGCGGGTGGATCACATGATTTCAGGAGTTCGAGACCAGCCTGGCCAACATGGTGAAACCCCATCTCTACTAAAAATACAAAAATTAGTCAGGTGAGGTGGTGCATGCCTGTAGTCCCAGCTACTGGGGAAGCTGAGGCAGGAGAAATCGTTTGAACCCGGGAGGCAGAGGTTGCAGTGAGCCGAAATAGCCTGGGTAACAGACCAAGATTCTGTCTCAAAAAGAAAAAAAAAAAAAAAGAAATACCTGAGAAAAGGTCATTTATAAAGGAAAGAGGTTTAATTGGCTCACGATTCTATAGGTTTTACAGGAAGCATAGCAGCATCTGATTTTAGGGAGTCCTCGGGAAGCTTCCAATCCTGGCAGAAAGCAATGAGGAGCAGGCACGTCACATGGCGAAAGCAGGAACAGGAGAGAGTTGACAGGGGAGTTGCCACACACTTTTAAACAATCGGATCTCATGAGAACTCACTATCCTGAAGACAGCACCAAGGGGATGGTGCTAAACCATTCATGAAAAATCCGCCCCCATGATCCAATTGCCTCCCATCAGGCCCCACCTCCCGCATTGGGGATTACAATTCAACAAGAGATTGGGGCAGGGACAGATGGCCCAACTATGATTTCCACATCATTACTGTACACGTTTCCAAACTTCATTTTACTTTTCTTTATTTTTCCTACAACAAAAATAACCATGTGATATTTGTGTAATTGTAATAAAGAACTACGAAATCATTTTTATCTTTTTAAATACAAAATTCAAACTAAAATCTTTATTGTTAGTTGGAGAGATGGTGGAGGAAGGAAAACAGAAGCTGAGGATGACACTATTAATAAGTAACAATGACAATGACTCCTGTTAAGGGCTTACTTAGGTTCACAGTCCTCTATTTGCTAGAGGCTTTAACAGCTTCTTCCAAGCAAACAAAAGGTCTTGGAATCCAAACAGTTTCTTTATTCCCCACCCCTCCTACCTCATGGAGAGAAATTCTTGGTTATGTGCAGACAGATATGTGGACTAAGTTAGCATGGCTGTGGCACCCCTCACCTGACACGGATTTAGACTTCTTTAGCTTTTCAAACGTTTTGGTATGTATGTATGTAGGTATGTATGTATTGAGACGGAGGCTCACACTGTCATCCAGGCTGGAGTGCAGTGGCACCATCTCGGCTCACTGCAACCTCCGCCTCCCAGGTTTGAGCGATTCTCCTGCCTCAGCCTCCCAAGTAGCTGGGATTACAGGCGCCCTCCACCACACCTGGCTAATTTTTCTATTTTTAGTAGAGATGGGGTTTCACCATGTTGGCCAGGCTGGTCTCGAACTCTTGACCTCAGGTGATCTGCCCGCCTTGGCCTCCCAAAGTGCTGGGATTACAGGCGTGAGCCACTGCGCCCGGCAAACCTTGGTCTTTAAATCACGTTGGCAAGACTGAGCTCAAATTTGTGCCTTCTTATCTAAAACAGTAACAATTTAAATATTTTTGTTATTTGAACAAACCAATAAGATCTGAGGAATGAGCAACCGTCACAGTTGTCTGAATAATACATTGCACGGTAGTGGGGGCTGTTTCGTACAGGACTTGGCACAGCATTGCCCTCTTAGAGACAAAGGTGGACCATTGCGCCGCCGTGTGGTATTGAGGGGTATGGCGCCTTCCTTTTTTAATTACGCTTTTTCTAGTTTAAGAGCTAGACTACCCTTCGCGGTCGCTTGGTGGAGCCCTTTCAATTTGTTTGTGTGGAAACTAAGACTCAGGCAAGTGATGTTACTGGGGCTTGAACCCAAATCTTCAGACCCTTTTCAAGGTCCCAGCTTTTCAAGTTAACTCACAGATGTCTGCACATAGCTGGAGGGAAACTGGGAGCTGTCTTAATGCAAAACTCAATTTCACATTCAAAGAAACTGAAGTGTAGAGAGGATAAGTGACTTGCTGAAAGGTCCGCGCTAATTTGGGGTCCTTCGTCTTTTATTCTACTCATTCGTTTATTCAGCAAATATTTATACATGTGTCTACCACGTGTCAGACACCATTCAAGGCACTAGAGATAAAATAGTGAACAAAGCAAACAAAAATCCCTTCCTGCAAAAATCCCTTTATCTCTTCCCTTCATAAAGCTCATGTTCTAATAGGGGAAACAAAGTAAGCAATTAAACACATAATATCAGATTAGAGAGGGGTAAATGCAAAGAAGAAAAGAAAGGGAAGGGGGGATGTGAAACGTTAGGAGGGGCTACTTTTTGGAGTGGCCAGAGAAAAACTCATTGACAAGGTAACTGGTGACTTTTTTTTTTTTTTTTGAGATGGGGTCTCACTCTGTGGCCCAGGCTGGAGTGCAGCGGCATGATCTCAGCTCACTGCAACCTCCACCTCCCAGTTCAAGTGATTTTCCTTCCTCAACCTCCCAAGTAGCTGAGACTACAGGCGTGTGCAACCATGCCCAGCTAATTTTTGTATTTTTAGTAGAGACGGGGTTTCACCCTGTTGGCCAGGCTGGTCTCGAACTCCTGACCTCAGGTGATCCACCTACCTCCGCCTCCCAAAGTGCTGGGATTACAGGGGTTAGCCATGGCACCCGGCCAACAAGGTGACTTTTGAGTAAAGACACCTGAAAGAATTTAGGAAACCAGCCATACAGATACAGGGGAAGAGCATTCAGGCAAACTGCACTGTAGGGCAAAGCCCTAAGACAGGAAAATGCCTGTGTATTCACGAAAAGATAGCAAACTCAAGGGTGGTAAGAGCTACAAGAGGTAGGGTGTCCTATTCACATGGGGTCCTTCAGGTCAAAGGAGGACTTTGGTTTTACTTTAAATGAGACAGCCTATTGAAGAGGTTTGTTTTTGTTTTTTGTTTTTTTCTGAGACAGGGTCTCACTTTGTTGCCCAGACTGGAGTGCAATGGTGTGATCTCGGCCCATTACAGCCTCAACCTGCTGGGCTCAAGCGATTCTCCCACCTCGGCCTCCTGAGTAGCTGGGACTACATGCATGTGCCATCACACCCAGCTAATTTTTGTTGTTGTTTTGTTTTGTTTTTCGTAGAGACAAGGTCTCACTATGTTGCCCAAACTGTCTCGAACTCTTGGGCTCAAGCAATTCTCCTTCCGTGGCCTCCCAAAGTACTGGGATTACACATGTGAGCTACCATGCCCTGCCACACTGACGATTTTAATGAGCAGAGGAGTGGTGTGGTCTGCCTTTTCAACAACATCACTCTGGCTACTGGGTTTGCAACAGGCTTCAGAAATCAAGTGCAGGGACTGTGAGAAGGAAGGGGCTATTCAATAAGCCTGTCACGGGATAACAGCAAATTAGAAAAGGGAGGTGATAAGGGGTATGGTGAAAAGTATTCAGAATTTAGAAATACATTTTGAGGCTAGACCAACCAGGTTTGCTGATGAATCAAAAAGGGAACAAAAGAAAGAGAGGAATCAAGGATGACATCAAAGTTTTTGGTTTGAGCAACTGGAAGGCTAGCATTGCCATTTATGGAGAATGTGGGAAAAGCTGGTTTGGGGGCAAATCTCAGCAGTTTAATGTTAGACATGATAAGTTTGAGATCACTGTTCTATACCCAAGTGGAGATGTCAAGTGGGCAGTTGATTACGTCGTCTGGAGTTCTTTCAAGAACTGTTAGACGACAACAGTCTAGTCCCTGAGAACCTTAACTCTATAAAATGACTAAGGGTGCAATAATGAGTAGAAAACATTAAGACTCAAATGATAAAATACTTTCTACTTTAACATGTGGTTTTCCAGATTTCTACTCAATGAGACATTTTAAATGGCTCTGCCTTTCCTAGTTGAAGGCTGTGAATCTTTTGCTCACAAACACGAGTCTCCTGACACTGATGAGACCTCTAAGACACTTGCCTGTTCTCTGGGTTACTGGGTGGAACCCTTTGTGAAGTCAGTGGGAGCCCCAGAGAGCAGCCTGTTGGGCCGGTGGAACATCAGGGAAACTCTCCCGTGCTTTGTGTTTTATGAAAAGTAGGGGACATTCCAATCTGAAGCCTTTCTATCTTTGCTTCCTTGGGTTTTGTTGATGTCAGGTGCAATTGCTTGCAGCTTCATGATCTGTCTCCTCAGTATTTTATAGTCTGCCCTCTTCCCCTGCTCTGTACGTGATGGAATTGCCATTCTTTTGCATGGATACACTCCTTCTTGGGATGTGGGCAAGGGATGGCAGAGTGACTGAGAGCTTATTGAGTACTAGGTAGTAGGTTAGGCACTGATAGATATACCCTCCATTAGTATGCGAAGACGAACCCACCGACCTACCAGCTGTACCACTCATTGTAATCACAGCCAACATTTATATAATATTTTAGAGTTCAGAAAACACTTTTACAGACAGGTGCCGGTATACTGACTAAGAGTACATACAGACTCTGAGGCCAGGCTCAGTGACTCATGCCTATAATCCCAATGCTTTGGTAGGCCAAAGCAGGAGGATCTCTTGAGGACAGAAGTTCAAGACCAACCTGGGCCACAAAGTGAGTCCCTCCCTGTCTCTATAAAAATTAAAAACTTTGCCAGATATAGTGGTGCACACCTGTGGTCCCAGCGACCAAGAATTCAAGGTTACAGTGAGCTATGGCAACACTGCGCCACTGCACTTCAGCCTGGGAGATGGAGTAAGACCTTGTCTATTAAAAAATATATATATACAGACTCTGGAACCAGATTGCCTGAGTTGAATCTCAGTTCTCTCCAGTTCTGCTGTGACTCACTGTGTGGTCTAGGACAATTTACTTAGCCTCTCTGTTAAGTCTCAGTTTCTTCAAGTGCAAAACGGAGATTTTAAATAATCCTAACTACTTCCTAAACTAGCTTAGAGATTAACTGAGATAATCCAGAGGCAGCTCTAAGAGCAGCGCCTAGAACATAGCGAGCCCTCAATAAAGGCAGAAGGGATGGTACTACCTGGTTGGGACCTTTGTAGCCAATTTCACTAATAAGGAAACGGAAGCCCAGGGTGGTTATTCAATGTAGCTAAGTACTAAGGAACAGTACTAAGCAACAGAAGCCCAAGACCACAGGGGTTCCTGCTCCTGACTCCAAAGCTTTTCCCACTCAGAATCCACTTTCTCAGAGAGAGTGGGTTTTCTATTAAAACAAGCCAAACTTTCGCACCGGCTCTTCTGGTGTCTACCACCTTGCTTCTGTGAAAGGACAGCTGGGGTTGGAGGGAATAACAGCAGAAATAATTGACATTCTTGGGTCCATCCGTCGGTGTGCTGGGCCTGTGCCAAGGACTTCACCTGCCCTTCCCATTCAATCTTCACCAAAAACCTATGTGCTAGGTACTTTGAATAACCACTTTATATAAAAAGTGGGGTGCAGAGCCACTAAGCAAGCAGGGGTGGCGTGTGTCGGAGCCAGAATCCATTCTCGGCTCTCTGATCAGTTTACCCACAGGAGGACCTTCCCCCGACCCCTCACGCCGCCTGGAGCAGCCTATATTCATGCAAAATGCACGGAGCCACAGAGGCTGCCTTCCGGGACTCAGCGCGGAGGGTTAGGCTGCCTCGAACCCCTTTCTGGTAACTCCATCCCAG
>NW_012102543.1:3152579-3154606 GCF_000951045.1 Mandrillus leucophaeus | reverse complement strand
ATGTGTTCTAGTGCCTATTAATAACCCTCCCTCGACCCACTCGCCTCCTGCCACTCCAGTTACTCCAACAGGGACCCCCTCTTCCCTTCCCTCGGGCCCGCAGCTCTTCCTGTACAGGAGAAGCGATCTGGGTAGCTCAGGAGCTGCCTGTGGGTCTGGTCTGCGTATGGCCTGTTTCTCTTTCTTCCCCTCTGTCCCATACTCCCCGCTCACTCCTGTCTCCCTGCTGTCACTCTGCGGCTGTAACACTAGATCACTAATACGGGTGGGTGAGAAGGAAAGGGAAGAGGAAAAGAAAATAACAGCCATTTATTCTGATAAACCCTCAACATGCGACACCTGGGTTCCTTCCAGTCATTTGCTGTGAAAATAGGTGGTCCTGGTTCTCAGCAGTCCCAAAGCCTCTGGTTTGGATGAGGGTAGAATTGCCGCAGATGCGGAATCCACTAACAGTCGAGGAAGCTTATCTTCCTGGAAGCCTTCAGCCTCCCACTCCCACCTCTGCCCCATTCTGTTTGCTTCCTCCCTGTCTCAGCTTCTGCTTCTCTCCTTTTTATAACCTGCTGCTAAGAAAAGTCTGAAAACTTGAATTATAAATACATAATATATCAAGTATTGCCTGAAATAGAGATTTGAAACTTAAAAGGGAAGAAAGAAAAGAAGCATCTTGAATTCCAGGAGAAGCAGTCCCAGGGGCCATGTCCCCAAGGATGGCTGCAGCTTCTCTCGGCCACGTTTGCCTCGTTTATAACATGGGGCTACCCATCCATACCAACCATGGTGCAGAGGATTGCACCAGATCATTCTCAGATCTCTTCCAGCTCTGAAGAAATGGAGATGAACAGAGGAACAGCCACTGCCAGCAAGCAAGGGAAGAAAAATCTTGAAAGCCTGTGATTTCCTGGAGACTTCTTGGTTGATGCCCCTGAAATCAGCCTGCCAAGTGTGGCCTCTGCAGCGTAAATACAAGGAGTCCGACAGCATCTGACAATAGTTCTGTCACCCTTGGCCATATTGTAATTCCATGTCCTCAAAGTCACCCTGTCACAATCCCACCATTTCCTACAAACACAGCTTCTCCTGCCTGATAAAAAGTCTTATCTATCCTTTAAGACCTAGCTCGGACCAGGCACAGTGGCTCATGCCTGTAATCCCTGCACTTTGGGAGGCCGAGGCAAGTGAATCACTTGAGCCCAACGAGTTCGAGACCAGCATAGGTAACATGGCAAAACCTCAGCTCTACAGAAAAAAAAAAAAAGAGAAAATTATCTGGGCATGGTGGTGCACACCTGGGGTCCCAACTACTTGGGAGGCTGAGGTGGGAGGATTGCTTGAGCCTAGGAGGTCAAGACTGCAGTGAGCTGAGATCATGCCACTGCACTCCAGCCTGGGTGACACAGTGAGACACCACCTAAAAAAAAAAAAGCCTAGCTCTAAAGTTCCACACTCTTGGGAGCCTTTCCTGACTATCCTGAGGATATAGGGGATGCTTCCTCTGTGGGCTCCCACAGGATCGACGCACACTTAGAACCCTCACCACTTTACTCTGCCATTTGCTCCCCTCCCTTGACCATTAGTCTTTGAGGAAAGGGACTTTGCCTTCTTCATCGTTGCCTGGCACAATTCTTGATTTTGCTACCTTGAATGAAAAGAGATGATAATCCTTACGTAATGACATATGACTTAGATTTTTCTCATTTAACCCTCACACAACTCTGGGAGAATGAACACAGCCAAAGTGGCTTGTCCAGGTCACTTTGTAAGTGGTGGAACTGTACAATCTTGCCCACTTCAGAGACCATAAGCTCTAGCTTGCAGCTGTCCCTGACTGCCTTCTGCCAGGTGGTGGGGAGCTTCTCACAAAGGCAGTATCTACCTTAGCTGCTTTCTCCTTTCTCTTCCATCAAACTCAAATGTCAGGCAGCTAAGAGAGTTGAGTCAACTCTTGAGAAAACTCAGGTTTTGGCCGGGCGCAGTGGCTCAAGACTGTAATCCCAGCACTTTGGGAGGCCGAGACGGGCGGATCA
>NW_012102543.1:3117270-3151190 GCF_000951045.1 Mandrillus leucophaeus | reverse complement strand
TATCAATTAAATGCCCATCATATACAGAGCCCAGAGCTAGATACTACAGATCTAAGTGCAAAGGTGAAAAGGATATAATCTATGCTCTCAATAAATGTAAAGGCAAATAGAAGAGATAACTTTTTTTTTTTTTTTTTTTGAGACAGAGTGTTGCTCTGTCACCAAGCTGGAGTACAGTGGCACAATCTCGACTCACTACAACCTCTGCCTCCCAGGTTCAAGCGATTCTCCTGCCTCAGCCTCCTGAGTAGCTGAGACTACAGGCGCATGCCACCACACCCAGCTAATTTTTGCATATTTAGTAGAGACGGGTTTCATCATGTTGGCCAGGATGGTCTCGATCTCTTGACCTCGTGATTTGCCCACCTCAGCCTCCCAAAGTGCTGGGATTACAGGCGTGAGCCACCATGCCCAGCCCTGTTTTAAAAACAGACCCACAGCAAGGTGAAATAAAGTAGATCTGAGGTAAGAATATTAATACCTGTTTTGCCTACCTCATAAGGTTGTGCCAGTAATCAAACGAGATCGTGGATAGCAAGTATTCTCAAAGTACTATGCAAATGTAAGCAAGTAGTAAGTTATTATTTGGCTTTGTCGGAGATACCAATTGGGTCGTTTGCCTGAATCTCCCTTTTTTCCCAAGAACTGATCCTATAGCCAAATCCACATGATAACAGTGGTGCCATTTTGGTTGATTGAGCCGGGTGCAGACCCCAGGAATGGGAATGAAGGCGGCTCAGTCTTAGTCACTCTGGGCTCTTGAGCAGAGGAAATACAAATACTGGAGGCTTAGAAAGCTATTTTCTGACTAGGTGGACTGAAAATTAAAAAATACCAAATTGGGCCAGGTGCGGTGGCCCATGCCTGTAGTCCCATCACTTTGGGAGGCCGAGGCGGGTGGATTACCTGAGGTCAGGAGTTCGAGACCAGCCTGGCCAACATGGTGAAACCCCATCTCTACTAAAAACACAAAAAATTAGCCGGGCATGATCCCAGCTACTCAGGAGGCTGAGGCAGGAAAAGCTCTTGAACCCTGGGAGGTGGAGGTTTCAGTGAGCTGAGATCATGCCACTGCACACCACCCTGGGCAACAAGAGCAAAACGCCATCAAAAAAAAACACAAAAAAAAACCCAAACTGTATCCAGAGAAAGCATGTAGACATTCAGAGAGGAATGAAAACAAGAGGTTCCCTGTCATTCAGGCCTTGGTTCCCATCTGTCCCTGCCTGCTGTAAACAGTATCCCACCAAGGGCCAGCTTTTGCTAAAGATAGCTCTGGTGGGTTTCAATCACCATTAAACAGTTCCTAAACTAATTCTGCTTAGGCTAATATAGAGCAGAAGACTCCCTTGGCCCATGTAACAGCTGTGTCATCATTCATTTACTCGTTCCATCAGTCAATGAATATCATTGAATGCCAGCTGTTTACAAGCTTGTAAGAAGAGGCAGAAAAAACATTGGCTGCAATCTTTAGAATACAAACCAGCCACTGGATGTCAGCCTTCTGGCCAACTGGCTCTCAATGCTCCTAAAATTACCCACTTGTGCCCTGAGAGCATTTTGGGGGCATCTGACATAGCTGCCACTCACAGCTCTTTCTGAGAAGTTCTAGAGCCTTGGACACCATGGTGTTTTCCCATCAGCCCTCCTCCTCTGGTAATAGCCACTAAACCTCACTCACACACACTTTTGGGGAGCTGCCTCAGCCGCTTCCATGTTCTTCTGGTGAGACTTTAGTCACATGACCCCTCCCCTGAGCATAGACAGGGTGGACTTATGTCCTAAACTGGGCAACAGAATTGCTTTCTGGGGACTTTGTACTTTGAGCTGAGACAAATTCAGAAGGTAGCTGGAGCCGGGCCATGCCACGGCAGCACCACATAGAAAAGCTTCAGCCCTGCTGAGATCGCGGTGCCTGGCCCCTGGATTCAGTTATTCAGTTGTTCCTTTAAATCTGTAGCCACCCTGGATTTTCATCTCTTACAAAATAAATATCTTTTGAGCCAAATTAGCTAATCAAGTATTTGTAACCAAAGAGTTCGGGCACATCTGCTCTCTGCTTTTTCAGATAAAAGCTCATGAATGAGTAAAGAAAAAGAAGAAAAAGGTAGAAGAGGAAAGTTATGTTGTGTCCCCTGCCCAAGCCTACAGACCAGCCTAGCTCCTATTTTAAGACCCTTTAATGAATCTATATTTACCATCAGGTTTTTATTTATGGAAATCTACACAAGGCATTTGGATGAAGGCTGATGCTTATTTCAGGAAAGCAAGTCTGTGGTTTCAACAAAACCTCTGTTAGCTCCCTCCACACCTGTTCGCTCTTCTGCCAAGCTACCTATTGCTCATTTCCAAAGCAAAATATAAAATAAAATCAGGAATCAGATTCCAAAGCAAGACAAAAGTGGTGATTAAAGAGACAGGCTAGAGCCAAGTGGGTCATGCCTATAGTCCCAGCATTTTGGGAGACCGAGGGAGGAGGATTGCTTGAGGCCAGGCGTTTGAGACCAGCCTGGCAACATAATAAGACCCCATCCCTGTTTTTAAAAAATAAAAATAAAGAGGCCTGTATTTTTTGTTATAAATTTTCTCCTTCCTTCCTTCCTTCCTTCCTTCCTTCCTTCTTTCCTTCTTTCCTTCTTTCCTTCTTTCTTCTTTTTTTTTTTTGTTAGGCTGAATCTCACTCGGTCACCCAGGCTGGAGTGCCTGTGGCATGATCTCAGCTCACTGCAACCTCTGGCTCCTGGGTTCAAGTAATTCTCCTGCCTCAGCCTCCCGAGTAGCTGGGATTACATTATAAATTTTCTTAATGAGCATTATGTATTTCTAGTCAACACAGGTCCCTTGTGAAAATATCTTCCTAATATCATAGAAGTTGCCCCCCAAAGTAATACTCATAGAATCGTAAATAATAGGCCAGTAATACAGCTAACTAATAGCAGATCTAGGACCAGAATTCAGGTCTTAGTACCACTAAATCAGAGTTCTTTCCACCATTCCATGCCTCCTTTCACAAGAGCATTTGCCTAAATATTATTTCAAAATGTCTTCGTTATAAGAATTTTATTTATCTACATATTTCAGTGTTTCTTTGAACAATAAATATTTGACAAAGAATCTAGATACAGAAACTTTCAGTATTCGTTTCCACTACTAGTCAAGATCTATAAATTATGCAGATTATATATCACTAGGGATAGAGAATCCAAATAACACAATTTAGTGCACATCCAAATATTAACTAAATATTATTCATCAGAGAGAAAAGAGTCAGGAAATGAGAGATGGAGAATGAGGTTGTCTCTCCCCCACTGTTACATTACGCCAGAGTTATAGCCCCTAGGCATTATAATAGTCTTACCACACCTATACGGGCCTCAGCTTCTAAAGTTTCATCAGGCCAAATGTCATGGCTCACGCCTGTAATCCCAGCACTTTTGGGAGGCCGAGGCGCGTGGATCACTTGAGGCCAGGAGTTCAAGACCAGTCCGGCTAACATGGCAAAACCCTGTCTCTACGAAAAATACAAAAAGTAGCCAGGCATGGTGGTGCACACCTATCCCAGCTATTCGGGAGGCTGAGGCATGAGAATTGCTTGAACCCGGGAGGCAGAGGCTACAGTGAGCCGAGATCCCACCACTGCACTCCAGGCAGAGTGGCAGAGTGAGACCCTGTCTCAAAAAATTAAAAAAAAATTTCATCAGTGTCTCACACTCATACACAGGTATTGTTTCCGAAGCTCATTCAAAAAGTGCTAGGTAACTAGGCCAGGAAAGGTTTCCAGCCTAACACTCTGCCCATTCCAGCCTTTCCAATATGATAACCTTAGTGCCGGTGTTCAGACGAATTGCCATTCCAGTTAACTCTTGTCAACAAGTTAAGTTGCCCCTTGGGGAGCCTTGATGTCCCTTTCTGCCTGCTGGACTTGGTTGGGATCATCTTAGGCATTGAAAGTATCAAATAATGTTAAACCTTGAGAGATGTAGCCTGGGTATTAGGCCCCTTTCATTTAAGTAGGGTCCTTGGGCCCCAAAACATGTTTCTCCAACCTCTTTTTAAGTCAGTTGCATACCAGGGATTAGACCAAACCTTAGCCATGAAACTGGCCCTGTTTGCTTCATTCGTCCAGGAAGATGGGCCACCACTTGCTTTAACTTTGCATAGCTAAAGAGCCAACTCGGACAATTCTTGCAAAACGAAATCTGCCCTCAAGATCTTTTGCTGTACACATCCTAGACGCTGCCTTCAGCAGTGTCAGAACCTCGAACCTCTTTCAAAGGGCGGTTTCTCTCTCTAATGACATAGTTAATTTTTTGACCTTGTTTTACCTTGTTTGGGCCTTTCTACCCAAGAATCAGCAGTTTAATAGTTTCCTCATTCATCATACCTGTAGAGCACTGCACTAGGAGAAAAAGAAATAAGACATAGGATTTCCCAAATGAAAAGGATAAAGGCCAAGGCAAGGCTGCAGCAGCAATCCCAGCTGTCCTGTGCCAAAGATGACAGGAGCACTGGGAGAGAAGAAGACGAACTGGGATGGACAAGAGAGAAGAGGCAGTAATCGGTAGTCTGAAGACTGCTGGAGAACAGCCTGACATTGTGTATTTAAGGTCAGTCTCAACAGAGAAACTTTATTAGCCAGAGCTATCAAAATAGACCCACTTACTAAGTATGTTTCCAGACTCTTGACTCCCACTCAGCTGCATAGAGAAACATCCTACAAAAATAATTTTTCCAACACACCCCTTTGAAATACATGGTAACATTCCTGTTTGAAGAGCAAAATGATTGCGGTGCAGATGGTAAGTGATTTGCCCATTATTACAGGGCAAGGTGGTGAAAACATCAGAAATGGGTTCTTAGGTGCTTACTGGGAACTGCCTTAGATTTCATAAATGCCTTAGATTTCACACACTTAGGTTAGTGTTGCAGTTATCTATGACTACCTAACAAGCCCCTCCAGAACTCAGCCACTTAAAACAACAACCATTTATTTGTTCATGATCCTGCAGTCAGGGCTGTGCTTACCTGGGCAGTTCTTCTGCTGGTCTCACCTGGAGTTACTCATAAGTTTGAAGTCATCTGGTGAATTAACTGGAGCAGGATGATCTAAGATGATGTCACTAACAGGACTGGGGCCTCAGTGCTAGCTGTCAGCGCTTCCTCTCAGCTGATGTCATTCAGTAGCCTGGTGCTGCAGGAGCATGCTATGAGAGCCCTGGTGGAAGCTGCAAGGTTTCTCAGGCCTAGTTTCCCTTTCTCCTTCCACTCCCCATCTCCTTCTTCCTCCTGCTCTCCTTTTATCCCTGGAGCACACTCAGAGGAAAGGCCACATGAAGACAAAGTGGCCATCTGCAAGCCAGGAAGAGGGCCCTCACCAGAGCCAGAACCTGATCAGAACCTTGATGTTGGACTTTCTGACCTCCAGAACTGTGAAAATATATATTCCTGTTGTTTAAGTCACAGACTCTGTGGCATTTTGTTGTGCACCTGAGCAAACTAACAGAGGTTGTTTACAGTTCTGGGGCTACTGCCAATGAAACTGCAATGAACGTTTGTATACAAGTCTCTTGTGTGGAGATATACTTTCATTTCTCTTGAGTAAATACCTAGAAATGAAATGGCTGGGTTACATAGCACGTGTACGTTTCCCTTTTAAATAAACTGTCAAAACTGTTTTCCAAAGTGGCTGTACCATTTTGCACTCCTATCAGCATTGTGTGTGACTTCCAGTTGCTTTACATCACAGGGTCTGGTCAGTGTTTTTAATTTTAACCACTCTGGTGAATGCATAATGGTATCTCGTTATGGGTTTAATTTGCATTGCCCTAATGACTAATTTTTTGTTGTTGTTGAGACAAGGTCTCGCTCTGTTGCCCAGGCTTGAGTGAAATGGTGCCATCACAGTTCACTGCAGACTCAACCTCCTGGGCTCAGGTGATCCTCCCACCTCAGCCTCCTGAGTAGCTGGTACTGCAGGTGCACGCCACCACACTCAGCTAATTTTTTGTATCTTTTGTAGAGACAGGGTTTCAACATGTTGCCCAGGCTGGTTTCAAACTCCTGGGCTCAAGCAATCCACTCACCTCAGCCTCCCAAAATGTTGGGATTACAGGTGTGAACCACTGCATCTATTGGCTAATGTTGTTGGTCATCTTTTCATGTACTTATTTGCCATCTCTATATCTTCTTTGGTGAAGGATTGTTTCAAATCATTTTGCCCTTTTGTTATTGACTGAGAACTAATTAAATGTACATTCGAATAAGTGTAAACATAGAGAGCTAGACACAGAACCTTACTGGCTGTCCAGATTGGGCAGGTCTGGGAAAGGAGACCAGAACATCCAGAGGCTTCTGTGGGCATTGAAAACTTGGACAGGAGGGCTCGTAAGGGCGGAAGGAAAAATGGTCAGCCTGAAAATAAATTCTGCCAGCTTCACAGTTTGTCTAAGTTTAGCCTGAGGCCCCCCTAACAGTTTTCTCACCATTAGCACTGAATTCCAGCCCCCAGATGCTCTGAGAGCCCCAATTTCACCACGCTTTCTGTGGGAGTTTCCTGGTTCAGGAGTGCACCACCATATGTCACTCTGGCCTGAAGAAGTTTGCCAAGTTTGTCGACAAATACAGAGACACCCACTAGAAGTGCTTAGATAAGATTTGGCCCAGAGTCTTGTCTGGGGGCAGAGCTGAGAAGAAAGCGATGTCAAATGCGTTTCACTAACAGGAGGACTTTGGAAAGGAAGGATGGAGCGAAAGGACTGAGGAGAGATAGGAGAGAGGATGTGAGGGAACAGTCGTGCTCTGATCAAGGACACTGTGTTCAGCCATGGATAACTCCACGCCGCAAAGAGATAAGTGGGAGAGAGTCCAGGAAAGAGCAGGATAAATGATTAAGGAACAGAGAAGCTGATTTATGAAGCTGATTTAATAGAACTCACCGAAGCCTGTTCATTTAACAAAATGTAACAGAAGCAAAATTTCCATCTGAACCTGAAAGGCAATGGAAGTGCACGTATAAAAGATGAGGAAAATAGCAAATGTACGAGTCAGCTTGTCTAGCAAACCCATTAAGTAAAATGAGCATAATTTCTGCATGAAGCAAGCCAGTTCTTGATCTAAACTTGTTTCTCTGTGTCGTGACAAGCCTGTTGTTGACATTTTCTCATTCTCTTCCACATTTCTCCTCATTCCTTCCCTCTTCCTTTTTTGCTTGGTGAATGTTATAATTATAGGTAAAACTCCAAGCCAGGTGCAGTGGCTCACACCTGTAATCCCAGCACTTCGAGAGGCTGAGGCAGGTGGATCACTTATCAGGAGTTTGAGACCAGCCTGGCCGATATGGTGAAACCCTGTCCCTACTAAAAATATAAAAATTAGCCAGGTGTGGTGGCGCATGCCTGTAGTCCCAGCTACTCGGGAGGCTGAGGCACAAGAATTGCCTGAATCAGGGAGGTGAAGGTTGCAGTGAGCCGAGATCATGCACTGCACTCCAGCCTGGGTACCAGAGCAAGACTCTGTCTCTAAATAAAGAAATAAGTAAATGAATAAATAATACCTAAAATGAAACTCCGGCTCTGAGCGTTCTTCTTTCTTTACCTTTTCGAGGAATCTTTCTGGTTGGGTCCTGTCCATGGGTTCACCATCCATGGTTATATCTGTATTCCTCGGGCTACACCCAGTTGTCCTAGGCTGAGGTTTATCCTAATATGCCTAATTCCTCTTCGAACTAGGCCTTTCCTCAAGCCAGGAGCTCAGGAAAAAATAACAAATGATTCTGCTTTGACTCTCTTAACACAGTTGCACAGAGTATTTTGAAGTGCTTCGTCTGATCATTGTTTATATCCGTTGAAAGCACTCGAGTCATGTCATATGACCGCAGCGCATAGATCAGAGATAATCATTCTGTGATGATTTATTTTCTGTGTCAACTTGACTGCACCACAGTGCCCAGATATTTGGCCAGAAGTTATTTGGGATGTTTTTGTGGGAGTGTTTTGGATGAGATTTGCTTTTTAAATCAATGGACTCTGAGTAAAGCTGGCTGCTCCAAATGGTGTGGTAGGCCACGCCGAATCAGTTGAAGTCCTGAATAGCACAAAAAGCTCACCTCCCCTGAGCAAGAGGGAACTCTGCCAGCAGACTGCCTTCAAACTTCCTCTGAAACATCAGCTCTTCCTGGTTCACTAGCAGACTGTCTTTGGACTTGAATTGAAACCCTTTCCTATGTCTCTAGCCAGCTAGCCTCCCCTGTCAGATTTTGGACTTACCAGGCTTCCACAATTGGGTAAGGCAATTCCTTTAGAATAAATCTCTTTATACACACACACACATATACACACACACACATGCACCCACACACACGTGCATATGCACACACACACACATCCATCCTATTGCTTCTGTTTCTCTGGAGAACCCTAGTACAAATTTGCATGTCATTAAATATCACTAGTGATATAGCTAAGCATTCAAAATACTAAGAATGTGGTCATGGGCTTCCTCAAATAAGAATTCAGAACTGGGAGCTCTTAAGTTCACTGAAATTACTGTATATTAAAGTAGGAGCTTACGCCTATAATAGGGCAAATAGGGCAAACATTTTTGGAGTTATCTCCAATGGCACAAAAGGCCATTTGTATGCACATATATATTTCAACCCCCTTTGAACTCTGTGAGTTAAAAATAAAAAATTAATATGTATCAGTATCAACATAATCAATAATGTTGGCCTCTTTCCATTTTATTTATTTATTTATTTATTTTTGAGATGGAGTCTCGCTCTGTCGCCCAGGCTGGAGTGCAGTGGCCGGATCTCAGCTCACTGCAAACTCCGCCTCCCAGGTTTACGCCATTCTCCTGCCTCAGCCTCCCGAGTAGCTGGGACTACAGTCCTCTTTCCGTTTAATCCCTTCTGTCTCACAACTAAAAGATCTGCTAATGGGTTTTTATTTTGAAAAGAGCGCCTGGTACTAATTTCACATGGAAATGGCATCCTTAGTAAAAAGAGATTTTATAATACAACAGAGTAATTCCTTCATCATCAAAATGCCTTATTAAGTGTCCTTTTACATGCAATACTCTGTAGGTGTTACACAAAGAAAAACCTTTCCTTAATAGTTTGTAATATGAGCTATCACATATTAATAGCTAATAATGATCATTTATTAAGTACCTGCTATGTATCATTGTATCATACTGTTTTAAATGCATTATGTGTATAAATTTTTAGTATTGTGACAAATCTGCTAGATAGTGTTATGTAATAAAGAATTTGTCTGGTCTTTTTCCTGGTTCCTGGGAAAGAGACTAAATTCTTGGAATTCCCTGAGTAATAAGTGTGCCTTGTTATTCACGGTGGGTCCCTTGAACCACACTTGAGTTCATGCTAATGAGGTGGCACAGGATAGGGTTTGTTCACACCAGAAAGACCAACCATATGATTACAGGGTTGGGGCTTTGAGCCACGTGATATCACATAACCTCCATGGAAGGAAAAGGAGAAGGGCGGGAAATCGAGCTTAATCATAGGGCCAGTGATTCTATCAATCATGGCTATTTAATGAAATCCCAGTAAAAACCCTGGACACTGAAGCTCAATCAAAGTTCCTGGTTGACTACAAACACTGCTATGGACTGAATATATCTTCCCAAAATTCCTATGTTGAATCCCAGGTCTCCAATGTAATGGTATTAAGAGGGGAGGCCTTGTAATACATTTAATACAATGTAACTGTATTAAGAGGAGAGGTATTAAGAGGGATAAAAAGCAATGCTGGCTCTGGCTCTACCTGCATGAATGAGATTAGTGCCCTTATAAGAAGAGATGCAGAGAGATGATCTCTTTCTCTGCCATGTGAGGATACAGCAAGAAGGTGTGTGTCTACAAACCGGGAAGAAGGCCCTCACCAGAACCTGGACTCACCAGCCTCTAGAACTGTAAGAAACAAATTTCTGTTGTTTAAACCACTCAATCTATGGTAATTTTTTTATAGCAGCCAGAACTGACTAAGACACACACTGACATGCTGGGAAGGGTATGTGTCCAGAGGACATGAGAGCTCCTGCATTTGGGAATCTCTTCATTTAGCTGGTCCTGATTTGTATCCTTTAGAATAAAGCTGCAATCATTAATATAGTGCTTTCCTGAGTTCTGTAAGTTTTTCTAGTGAATTATCAAACCTGAGGCAGTAGTAAGAACCCCTAAATTTGTAGCCAGTTGGTCAAAAGTGCAAGTGGCCTGGGGGTCCCAGAGCTTGTGGTGGGTGTCTGAAATGAGGGAAGTATTATAGAGGACTGTGCCTTCAACCTGTGAAATTTGTCTTCACTCTGGGTAGCTGGCATCAGAATTGCACCAGAGGTAGTGATTCTTATCCCCATTTAACAGATAAGGAAAATAACGCTCAAAGTGCTGAAGTACTGTGCTCAGAGACACACAGCTCATGATGGGTAATACCAGGTTTCAAAGCATATTTGTCTAATTCCAAAACCTACATTCTTTCCACCACTCTGGGAAGAGATGGGATCTCCGGGTTAGTCTGATAGATTTGCTACCAGGTTCTCTGTCATTTGGAATAAAAAGTATTTATTCAGTCTACAATGAATCATTTGACCTGCAATGATTAGCTTCTTCACTTGGAGAATGATGGTAACAAGCAGTGCTGGCTCTGGCTTCAGGTGAAGAAGTCCCTACAATCACTGTCAGGAGGTTGTGCTGGAACGGGATGCAGGCTTTTGACACACAAAACTCCAGGCTCGAAAATCAAAAGTATTGGCTTACCTGACTTAAAAAGAGAGCAAGGGAGCTGAACATAGCCTTCACCAAAGAAAATGTACAGCTAACAAATAATCACATGAAAAGACACACAACATCATTAGTCATTAGCAAAATGCAAATTAAAACTACAATGAGATGCCACTCCACACCAACTAAAATGGGTAATAACTGATAAAATTACTGACAATATCAAGTGCTAACAGGGGTGTGGAGCAACTGGAGTGCTCATATTTTGCTGGTAGGCATGCAAAATAATACAGCTACTTTGGAAAACTGCTTTGGCACTTATAAAGTTGAACATATCTGTACCATATGACCCAGCAATCCCACTCCTTGGTATTTATAAATGTAAACATTTATAAACACAAACATTTACAGTGGCTTTATTCACACTCACCCAATACAGGAAACAACCCAATGTCCCTCAACAGGTCAGTAAATAAGCAAATTGGGGTACATCCATAAAATGCGATACAGTACTTCTCAGCAATAAAAAGGAACAAACATACCAGTATGTATAGCAGCATTATTGACAATAGCCCAAAGGCAGAAGCAATGCAAATGTCCATCAACAGATGAATGATTCACAAAACGTGGCATATGCATACAATGGAATATTATCCAGCCTTAAGAAAGAATGAAATTCTGATACATGCTACAGCATGGATCAACCTTAAAAACACTATGTTAAGTGAGATAAGCTAGAGACGAAAGGACAAATATTGCATAATTCCCTTATGTGAGATAATTAACATAGACAAATTGATGGAGCCAAAAAGTAGAATCCAGTTTACCCGGGGTGGGAGAGGGAAGAATGGTGGGGTGGGGGGCGTGGTTTATTTAATGGATACAGAGTTTCATTTTAGGAAAAAGTTCTGGAGATGGATGGTGGTGATGGTTGCCAACAATGTGCATGTAGTTAATGTCACTGAATTGTACACTTAAAATGGTTAAAATTGTAAATTTTGTGTTATATATTTTTTACACAATTTTTAAAAAGAACCAAACTACTGATACACACAACATGGATGAAATCTCAAATGGGTTATGCTAAGTGAAAGAAGACAGAGCCAAAAGGCTACATACAGTGGGATTCCATAAGTGTGATATTTTTGCAAAGGCAAAACAATGGCAGCAGAAAACATCTGCAGTTGTTGGGGCTGAGGTCAGGGAAAGGGCCAACTACAAAGAGATACTGGAGACTTTGCAGGGAATGGTGGAACTTGATTGTGGTGCTGGTTCCATTGCTATATACTTTTGTTAAAATTCACAGAACTGCATGCTAAATTCGATAAATTTTACTGTCAAATTATACTTTAATAAAAATAAAGGGGGGAGTATTGGCTTTTGAAACTCTATACATCTCTATCATAACATTTGTCCTCTGAAGCAATAAATGCTAGTTAACATCAGAGAAGGGTGAAGATGAAAGGACTTGCAGGAGGAAAATGCCTTGAATAATATCTCAAAATAAGAAAACCGCAGCGTGTCACCACAGTCATCATGAATTCTCCATCCTGATTGTCCTCTTCTGCTTTAGTTCCCACTCGATCATGTGTGTTGGTCTTAGAACCACTTAGGGCAGCCTTATCTGTGCCACCATCCATCACATGAATGCCAAAGTCTGTGCCACAGGTGCTATCTCTGGAGCTTCCTGAGGCTTTTTATCATGAGGATATCAGAGTAAACCTGAATTTCATGCAGAATCTGAAAGCAGGGCCTCCTCTCTAACTCACTCTATGCCACACTTTGTTGCCAGGGTCACAAGGGCTGACTTAACCATTGGCACGGTAGGCACAGCACCTAGGACCCACAATACTATTAGGATCTCATGAAATAGTTTTAATTTATTTTAAAATCAGAAGAACAAATGAACTTTAGGGTCAAAGAATGTTTTAATATATAGTATTAGTATATTCACCTTTATACCAATGTAGTATTGTAAAATACCATTTTATTATTTTTTTTTAATGGAAAAAAGGGCCCAAGAAGGTAAAAGTACATAGGGCCTTTGAAAGTCACAATGCAGCCCTTTGTGAAGAAGTTCTGTGTGTTGCCAGAATCTCACCAAACCTCTCTTAAACAGTTGGGTCAGCTTTTTGCTGATGTTTATTTAGCCATAGGAGTTCAGATTGGATCAGATGGAGATCACACAGCTCTTTTCTCTGCTTCCCTACTTTTCTAACTCCCTGCTTCACTAAAATTTCTCTACACTTCTCAAGTTACAAGACCAAAACTAGAAGAGCAAACAAATTCCAATCTTCTCTAGGAACTTGTTTCTTTCAGTTATTATGGTGGTAATTTATGTCCTTTTGGCCCAAAGTCTTGTACATAAATTGAACATTTTAGTGTGTGGTGTTTCCCAATAATTCTCAAAATCAGATAATGATGGCATAAAGGTTAATTCCTGAAACCTTTCTCTCCCAGTTCAAATCCAATTACAGTAGGCCTTCCGTATACAAGGGTTCCACATCCATGGATTCAACCAACTGTAGATCAAACATATTAGAGAATTTATTATTTTTATTTATTATTATTATTATTATTATTATTATTATTATTATTATTTTGAGACGGAGTCTTGCTCTGTCGCCAGGCTGGAGTACAGTGGTGTGATCTCGGCTCACTGCAACCTCCACCTCCCGGGTTCAAGCAATTCTCCTGCCTCAGCCTCCCCGGTAGCTGGGACTACAGGCACCCGCCACCACACCCAGCCAATTTTTGTATTTTTAGTAGAGATGAGGTTTTACCATGTTGGCCAGGATGGTCTTGATCTCTTGATCTCATGATCCATCTATCTTGGTTCCCCCAAAGTGCTGGGATTACAGATGTGAACCACCATGCCCAGCCCTAGAGAATTTTTTAAATGGATGGTTGTGTTCATATCGACATGTGCAGACTTTTTCCTTTTCGTTATTCTCTAAACAATACAGTACAACAATTTACATAGCACTTACATTGTATAAGCTATTACAAGTATTCTAGAGATGATTTAAGGTATGCAGGAGTGGTTAGGGGTGGTTGCTCACACCTGTAATCCCAGCATTTTGGGAGGCCGAGATGGGTGGATCACCTGAGGTTGGGAGTTTGAGACCAGCCTGGCCAACATGGTGAAACCCCATCTCTACTAAAAATACAAAAAATTAGCTGGGCGTGATGGCACATGCCTATAGTCCCAGCTACTTGGGAGGCTGAGGCACGAGAATCACTTGAACCTGGAAGATGGAGGTTGCAGTGAGCTCTCAAAACAAAAGACAAAAAACAAAGTATAAGGAGGATGTGCATAGGTTATATGCAAGGACTTGCCACTTTAGATCAGGGACTTGAGCATCTGTGAATTTTGGTATTCACAGGGGGTCCTGGAACCAATCCCCCATGAATACTGAGGAATGACTGTACTAATCACTCCTCCAAGTAGCATGGAGCAGCTACTTGGCAGCAGTGAGCAGAGAAGCCTATAGGAAATGTGTGTGAAGTGTGAGCTCTGCTAGCATCCAAAGAAAGAGAGGAAGCAAAAGGACTGACTTCCCAGCCCTGCCTCCCCCGCCATATCAGATGGAAGCTTGGAGACTGACCCTTGAAAACGCCAGCTAAGGATCAAAAGGGAGTCGGGTGTGGAGAGCTTAGCGGGCCCTAACATGTCCCCCGCACTGAAAGGGCAGTGCCAGGCAGTGTGTTCGGCCCCAGGAGAAGCCGGAGAAAAATGAGGCAATATTTTAGTCTGTTTTGTGTTGCTATGACAGAATACCTAAGACTGGGTAATTTATAAAGAAGAGAAATTTGTTTCTTACAATTCTGGAGGCTGGGAAGTCCAAGGTCAAGGCACCAGCAGGTCTGTTGTCTGGTGAAGACCCAGTCTCTGGTTCCAAGATGGCACCTTGAATGCTGCATTCTCTGGGGAATGGGGTGGGGGACTTGTTGTTGGCAGAAGAGCGCTAGAGCAAAAAGAGAGAGAACCCACTCCCAAAACCCTTTTAGAAAGGCATTAAACCCACCCATGGCCTGATTACCTCTTAGAGGCCCCACTTCCCAATATTATTACATTGGCAATTGAATTTCCACATGAGTTTTGGAGAGGACAAACATTCAAACCGTAGCAGGCAGGCAGGCTGAGTTCTTTCCTTCTCCAAAGATAACAACCAGTTATTTTATAGCTGTGAAGACACAGGAGCAGAGAAGTTCTCTGTCACCAACAGCTTGCAAATAGGACACATACTCTGTACCTCTCACCTGTCACAACTTTGCCTGGCCCAGGGAGCGCCAATAGCTTCACCAGAACTTTAGATTGTTGTAAGAGAAATGACCAATGTAGATGAAATTGTCCTTGACTTTCCCAATAAGCGCCCCAGCTCTTTTTACATACAAGGTGTAACTTGGCTACGTAACCTGACTAGCAATCTCTTCAAGCTCCTATGGCTTTTTAAAAGATAAGCCAGTGAGGCTGGGCGCAGTGGCTCAAGTTTGTAATCCCAGTACTTTGGGAGGCTGAAGTGGGGTGGATCACCTTAGGTCAGGAGTTCAAGACCAGTCTGGCCAACATGGCAAAACCCTGTCTCTACTAAAAATACAAAAATTACCCAGGCATGGTGGCATGTGCCTGTAGTCCCAGCTACTCGGGAGGCTGAGACAGAGAATTGCTTGAACCTGGGAGGCGGAGGTTGCAGTGAGTTGAGATAGCATCACTGCACTCCAGCCTGGGTAACACAGCTAAACTCCCTCTAAAAAAACAAAAACAAAACAAAGCAAAAAGATGAGCCAGAGAGTGTAAGCAAAGCCCATTGACACTGAAAGTACAGGAGAAGCATACCCACTTAACGTTAATAATGCCAAAGTCTTGCCTTAAACCGTTAAAGTCTAGTAGTGTGTATATTTCAAGATAGGAACGTGGCAGGTGCCTGTAGTCCCAGCTACTCGGGAGGCTGAGGCAGGAGAATGGCGTAAACCGGAGAGGTGGAGCTTGCAGTGAGCTGAGATCCGGCCACTGCACTCCAACCTGGGTGACAGAGAGAGACTCCATCTCAAAAAAAAAAAAAAAAAAAAAGATAGGAACGAAGCTGCTCCATCCTCTTGATCTAATGGTAGAAGCCTGATGTTGTGATTTATCCAAATCACACCAGTTATAGCAATAGATAGAGGAATGACCTGGGAATTTCGAGTCCTGTCCACCAACTTTCTCCACAACTGCATAAGTCATTTTATTTGTTGAACTTCAGTTTCATGGTTAGAGAAATAAGATTGTACCAGAAGATTTTTATCAAACGTAACTGTATTTGTTTCCTGAGACTGCCAAAACACAGTACCACAAACTGGTGGCTTAAACAACAGAAATGTGCTTCACAGTTCTGGAGGCTGAAAGTCTGAAATCAAAGTGTTGGTAGGGTTGGTCTCTTCTGAGGACTGTGAGGGAGAAGCTGTTCCTCGTCTCTCTCCTTGCTGCTGTAGCCTCAGGTATTCCTTGGTTTGTAGATGGCGTCTTTTCCCTATGTTTTCACGTTGTACTCTCTCCGTGCATGTCTGTCTGTGTCTAAATGTCCTCTTTTTATCAGGGCATCAGTCACACTGAGTTAGAGCCTGACCTAGTGACCCCATCTTAACTTCATCATCTGCAAAGACCCCATTTTCAAATAAGGTCACCTTCACAGGTACTGGGGGTTGGTATGTCAACATCTTTTGGTAGGGACAGCTTTCAATCCATACACTAACTTTCTTAAAAAAAAAAAATAAGCAAGAATATATGTGAACCTAAAAGTAAAGAGGAACACCTACCAAGAGAAGCTGGAATGAGCATTGGTAGGTGTGTAGGAGACCGCAGTTACCCACCTAGCCTGATCTCTGCCTAACTGCAGGTGTTCTACAGGCTCCTTCCATAGGGATGACAGGATGCATGGCAGGAAGAGCACCCTGGAAAGAAAACACACAGTTCCAGAGGCCTCTTCAAACAGTATCATTAATGCATACATAGGAGTGCAAAGGTGTGTACAGATTTATTTGTTCCATGTAGATATGGAGCCAGCAGTACTCAGGCACATAAATCCAGCTTTTCATCAATGAGAAGCCAAATGAGTCTCTCATTCATTTATTACTGGATCCACCTGTCTATATAAAGCCTATCTTCATTTTGCCTGCTTGGTAAAAAAGGAAAATCTCATTGGCTCACCTAGCCCTTAGACTGTAAGAAATAAAGGTTGAATCTTTCATGAACTGCACATCTAGGCCAGAACCCAGAAAATGGTCTGTGTCCTGACCAAAGGTCAGTTATTTTTCTGACTTTACCTTTCACCAGCATTTTACGTTGGCCTTTTTTTGCTCCCACCCTATGTGAATTTCCCAAGCCTCTCCTCAGACACACACTCTCTGTGGAGAGATGCAAAATCTTGGTGGAGTAGCAACCTTTGTAACAATGAAAAAATTCCTCCCCAGATGACTTGGACAGATTGGAGCCAAACCATTTCCTTCAGTCCCTGAGCACATTGTTTCCCTCCAGTGACTTCTGCAATCCAGAAACAGCTGCAAATTCCAGTAAAACAATGTTCTGATCCAATCCCTTAAGCCATCTTTACCCTTTTGTTTTTCTCTCTGGAGGGAGGAAAGAAAAAATATTTGAAAACCTGCCATAGTGCATTATTTCCAAGCGTCTGTTGATGGAGGTGTGAGCCAAAAAGCCCTTTTTATTGGAGGAAAGAAGGAGAGAGTAAAAATGGAAGAAAGGGAGATATGAAAACATGATGGAAAAAGGCGTGGAGAAAAATCTGAGGGAGTGGAATAAAGTTACGCAATGGAAAAAAAAATGAGCAAAAACGTTGCTTATACAATGCAACTGAAATGTGCTCAATTCAGAAGATTTTAGCTCACTTCACCTCTCACTCTGGGTAAGCCAGGAAGCCAGTCTATCTCAACATTTAATTTGGGCAAATTTTACATGAAACTAACCCATAAGACAACATCAGGATATATTAAAATGATGCTGTGGCCAGGCATAGTGGCACATCCCTGTAGTCCTAGCTACTTGGAAGACTGAGGCAGGAGGATTCCTTGGACCCAGGAGTTTAAGTATGCAGTGAACTGTAATTACACCTGTGAATAGACACTGTTCTCTACTCTGAGCAACAGAGCGAGGCTCCATCTCTTAAAAAAATAAAAAATAAAACAAAATAAAGGATACCGTGAATTGAAAATGCATGAAGGTATATTTCACAAAATGATTTACAGGAATACTCTTGTAATTTGCAACCTTCACAATACACTTAAATGGTGTATCAATTTATAAAGCTACCTTTTAATTTATTCTATAAATTAAAGTTTATAAAATTGCCCTTTCAGATTCATTTTTACTTTTTCTCATTTTTTGCTGTAACTAGGGGGCTGGTCTTTTCAGGTAGAATCAATGCTTCCCTCTAGCTTCTGGTTGGGGTTAGCTAACGGGAAGCATCACCAGGAGACTGAAGAGTGGAGACGGTGAGATTGAGGTGTTTATTACTATGGCTCCCTCCTTGATGTGTCACCATGGGTTGGTTGCTTCCCTTTACTGAAGATCACAGCCCCTGAAAGAGGAGTGTGTCCCTCCCTCTTCATGCAGCTGTGCTCTGTTCCTTCCCCTTTCCCCTGCATGTTTTGGAGGCATGGGTAACCAAACCCTACTGTTGCTAGAACCCAGGGTACTGCATTTTTCTTTTCCAATTCCCTAAACCTCACCCACATCCTTTTTTTTTTTTTGTGAGACGGAGTCTTGCTCTGTCACCCAGGCTGGAGTGCAGTGGCACGATCTTGGCTCACTGCAACCTCTACCTCCTGGGTTCAAGCAATTCTCCTGCCTCAGTCTTCCGAGTAGCTGGGAGTACAGGCGCCAGCCACCACGCCTGGCTAATTTTTGTATTTTTAGTAAAGAGAGGGTTTCACCATATTGGCCAGGCTTGTCTCAAACTCCTGACCTTGTGATCCACCCACCTCAGCCTTCCGAAGTGCTGCGATTATAGGCGTGAGCCACTGTGCCCAGCCCACCCACATCTTTATAAGTAAATTAGTCCCTTAAACTCACCTTAATTATCTAGTTTGAGTGTGCTCTCTGCCTGATTTTTTCCTTCACCTAGACTCTAAGTCCCTTGAGTGCAGTCTTACAGGATGCTTTGTGTGTTCTTCAAAACATCTAGCATGGTCCCACAATGTCCAGCATGATACAGAGCAAAGCTTTGTCATTCACAGTGTTGATGATCTGAAGAAAGTCCTTCATTTAGTCTGCCTTCTTTCCAAAGTCACACATACAGACCTATTTAGTGAACTCCTTATGATTCCATCTATTCATGCAAAGTCAGCCCATCATTGTTACCCAATACCTGCGTTTAATGGGATTTTGCTGCTTATGGAAAGTAGTGTGATGTAATGGCAACAGTAGGGGATTTGGAGCCTCACTGACCCAGGCTCAACTTCTAGCTCTGCTACCTTCTAGTTGGGTAACAGGAAAAGCTGCTTAAAGTTCCCAAGAACTACTGTCATTATATATAAATGTAAGATGCAGAATTATCACATCTCTGCCTCCTTCTCCCTCTTGCTTCTTCCTCATCTTTACCAGAGTGGCCAACTTGAGTCTTTAGTCCTTAAGTTAAATCCAGTGACCAGTGGTACAATGAAGCCAGATTCCTGAGGAAGAGGGGATAGAAAAGAAAGGAAAGGAAAATGTTAGAAGGTTTAGACATTGGCAGCATGGACCAGGCCTATGATCAATATTTAAATATGATTTTTGGAGACATGAAAGAAATTATGATACTTAAAGAAGCTGATGAGGAAACACATGAGGAAGTGTAAAAAAATGAGCAAGAGACTAGCACAGTGGCTCACACCTGTAATCCCAGCACTTTGAGAGGCTGAGGCAGGAGAATCGCTTGAGGCCAGGAGTTATAGACCAGCCTGGGCAACATAGGGATCTTGTGCTACAAAAAAATGAAATATTAACCAGATGTGCTCAGGTGCACATGTGGTTCCAGCTACTTGTGAAGCTGAGGAGGAGGATCACTTGAACCTGGGAGAGTGAGCCATGATTACACCACTGCATTCCAGCATGGGCAACAGAGTGAAATTCTGTCTCTTAAAAAAAAATGAACAAGCTGGACAATTCCGGTACTGCTTGTCTGAAGCAATGGTGCTGTAGTCGTAGTTCTTTCATTGAGAGCTGGCTGAAACAAAGAATTTGTCCAATGTAGAAACTAGGACACTAAGTAGAGAACATGTTCAAAAGAGAAAGGTAGTAGGCTGGGTGCAGTTGCTCAGGCCTGTAATCCCAGCACTGTAGGAGGCTAAGTCAGGCGTACCACTTGAGGCCAGGAGTTCAACACCAGCCTGGCCAACATGGTGAAACCCCATCTCTACTAAAAATACGAAAATTAGCTAGGCATGGTGGTGTGCACCTGTAATCCCAGCTACTTCGGAGGCAGAGGTGGGAGAATCAGTTGAACCCAAGAGGCAGAGGTTGCAGTGGGCAAGATTATGCCGCTGCACTCTAGCCTGGGCAACAGAGTGAGTCTCTGTCTCAAAATAGATAAATAAGTAAATAAAAGAAAAAAATAAAAGAAACATAGTGAATGATCATGATTCCTTCCACCACTTAAATGAAGTCATTTGTAAGTAATTCATAAATTCACACCAAAATGGAATTTAAAATTTTCCAACTCCACCAATAAAGTGAGTACCATTATGCAGAACTCATGGAACAAGGTGATTTGCTGTTAACATTTTCTTTATAGATAAATACTCCAGTTACCTTTGTGGGGTGGGGAAAGAGGTCTCTAAGCACCCCTGCAAGGCAGAGCTGGTGTGGACTAAAAGACAACCTATGGGAAGAGGACAGGAATGTTAGCACCATGCAGTGCTGGGCTCAGAGTGTCTCTGTCAATGGCTATGGCTGAGTGTGTTCTTTCAGGCAATAGCCAAGCCTGCATGCCTGCCTGATTGCTGTGGAGAATCACAGCTGGGTCACGGGGATTAGAGTACCTTCTTCAACGGGTTGCTACGAGGCTGCTCAATGAGACAGCAAGTAGTCAGCATATAGTGGGCACTCCATACATGCCTTTTATTCTTTTTGTAGGGGTTTAGAGTCTGTATTCAATTTAGTTAAAGGGATTTTTTTTTTTTTTTTTTTGAGACAGGGTCTCTCTCTGTTGCCCAGGCTGGAGTTCAGTGGCATAATCTTGACTAACCGCAACCTCAGCCTCCCGGGTTCAAGTGATTCTCATGCCTCTGCCTCCCGAGCAGCTGGGATTACAGGTACCTGCCACGACACCTGCCTAATTTTTGTATTTTTAGTAGAGATGGGGTTTCACCATGTTGGTCAGGCTGGTCTCAAACTCCTGGCCTCGAGTGATCTGCCCACCTCAGCCTCCCAAAGTGTTGGGATTACAGGCGTGAGCCACTGCACCTAGCTGAAAGGAATTTTTCTAATTTGGAAAATCATTATGGTTGACATTCTTCTAATTGGTCATGCCAACTATGCAGTGACCCCACAGGGTTATTTTCGACCCCGTTCCGCTTACCAGGCCTTGGATCCATAATAAGCAAAGAAAAGGATTTGACAGCGCTGAAGATCAAATGGTACAATGGAGTTACAGTACACAAACATTTAAGTTGCTGGAATTCAAGTATATGCTTAGCAAAAGGAAATAATACAGATGAATATATACATAGATATGTAATTTTCCCCCCTACAATATGGCTCTTAAATTCAAGCCAACTACTTCATCTGGTACTCAACCAAAGAAACAGCCATGGCCATCTGTTCCAACTCTGGAGAGAAAACTGACTATGTTGAATTTACTGAGAGATGGTGCAGAATACATAAAACTCTGTTATCTGTTGTATGTGGGTGATGAAAGGGACTTTTAATGGTAATTTTTTTCCATACATGAGTTTTGTCACACATGTTGACTTTAGAACTCAAACTCCAAGCACATGCAACACCACTGCTACACACTATTGTGTGTTATTTCAAGTTGTCAGGCCCTAAGCATATATGAAAAATGACTCCTAACAAAATCCATACTACTCCAAGACTAATTTGGGGACTGTTTAGGCAGCCTCCTAGCTGCAACAGCTGCATTACCATGTTCCCTTGAATAAATTCCTTCTGTCAATACTGGCATTGTTGACATCTTGAATTATTTATTTTAAAACATACTTATTTACTGAGTGTCTACTAATCCACTAGGCCTTGTGCTCGGTTCTAGGGATACAGGAGTGAATAAAACAGGCTTGGTCTCTGGTCTCAAGGAGCTCACATTCTAGGAGAATTATCAGATACATTGATCAATTAATCACACAAATTTATGATGTTTAGGAAGTTTTTCAACAAATATTTATTAAGAGCTAACTATGTGCCAGGCATTGTACTAAGCATTGGAGCTGATACTCTCAATAAAACAAATAAAATGAGAGAGATCAAAACCTCTCTTGTAGGAAGGTTACATTCTATTATGGAAGATAGAAAATAAACAAGATAACTATGTAAACTCTATGGTATGGAAGTTCTTTATAAAACCTGACAAGGAAAAAACAAAAAAGCAAGAAAGGGGGATTTTAAACTGGGGAGGAGGCCAGGCCCAGTGGTTCACACCTGTAATCCCAGCACTTTGGGAGGCCAAGATGGGTGGATCACTTGAGACCGGGAGTTCAAGACCAGCTTGGCCAACCCCATCTCTACTAAAAATACAAAAAATTAGCCAGGCGTGGTGGCAGGCACCTGTAGTCCCAGCTACTCAGGAGGCTGAGGCAGGAGAATCACTTGAACCTGGGAGGTAGAGGTTGCAGTGAGCCAAGATTGCGCCACTGCACTCCAGCCTGGGCGACAAGGGGGAGACTCCATCTCAAAAAAAAAAAAAAAAAAAAAAAAAAGAAAGGAAAAGAAAGGAAAATGTAACAGACCAGATGATGCAAGGCTTAGTAAATCAGAGTAAGGACTGGCTTCTCCTGGATGTGTCAAAGGAGACCATTGAGGGATTTTGAGCAGAGGAGCAACATGATCTGTCATATATACTAAGAGAAACATTCTGACCTGTGATGAAAATAGGCCGCAGAGAGCCAAGGGCAGAGGTAAAGAATCTGATGAGGAGACCATTGCAATTATTTAGGCAAAATACCATGGGGGCTTAGACAAATAGGGGTGGTAAAAAGTGGTTGAATTCTAGATATATTTTGAAGGTAGAGCAGACAGGATTTGCTGGCAAACTGAAAGTGGTTATGGAGAAAAAGAAAAGAAGCAAGGATAGTACCCAGGTCTTTGCCATGAGCAATTGGAAAGATATAATTGCCATTAACTTACACAGAGAAGGAGCTTGTTTCAGAGGGAGGGGTGAACTAGTCTGGGCCTTAATTGAGTGTGAGTTGCCTATTTGAGACATCCTAATAGAGATGTCCTATAGGGTATAAATGAGTCTGAAATTCAGAGGAGATATACATTAGAAAGATATGAGAATAGAGATGGTATTTAATGCCATGAATCTGGATGAGACCACCAAGGCATTGAGCATGGAGGGAAGAGATCCAGTTCTGGGGACTCCAATATTTAGAGGTCAGGGATATGAGAAGAAACCAGCTAAAAGAACTGAAAAGGATCAGCCAGAATAGCAGCAAGATAACCAGTTAGTGTGGTTTCTTGGAGGCCAAGAGAAGAAAGTGTATCAAAAAAGAGTGGTAGATAAACTGTCAAATTTTGATTGCTATTATTTGGCAAAGGTATAGAATTCATCCATGAAAGTGGATAAAAGGACACAATTTAGATTGAGTACTCAGGAAAGTGGCATTTATGTTGAAGATTATAAAGAAAGAAGGCCAGTGACAATCACCGATGCAGTTTTCTTCCTTCCTGAAGTCATCCTTGCTTCATCCCAATGATGTCTCTGCTCAGCTGCTGGTGCAATCCATTTTTGGACCTATAAGGGACTTTATCTCTCACAGCCACCATCCTGACAGCTGAGCAAGGAGGAGACATGGAGGATGGGAGTAAGGATGGAGGAAGAGAAGAGCTCAAAATGGCTTCCCCAAAAGAGACATAAGAAACAGCCAACTCCCTTCTCAATATGGCAGTTGCTTGGATATGATTTGTGGCAGTGAGTGCCCATTTGGCCCCACAAGTAAGACATTGTCTCCTATGCCCATGCAGGGGTTCCTGGGGCTGGGAAGAGGAGAAAATGGAAAGTTCTTTAATGGGTACAGAGTTTCAGTTCTGCAAGATGGAAAAGTTCTGGAAATCTATTGCAAACAATGTGCAGACACTTAACACTAAGGAACTCTACACTTACAAATTATAGAGATGGTACATTTTATGTGTGCTTTTTTAACCACAGTTGAAAAATTTTTTAAAAGAGGCTCAAGTTTTCTGATTTTCTTTGAGACTTACTACATCACCCAGTATCAGAAAATCTAAAAACAAGGGGACTGTGCAACTGATGAAACCAAATCCCTCATTATGGTGTGCTGCTGTAATAGACACCATAATCCCAAATTGCACAAGGTCTGCCTTTCCTTAAAGGATGTAATTAGCTTGACTAAGATGCGTAGGAATCCAATTACAAAAATAAACCAATACTATTAACTATCTAAAAATCAGGAAAAAAATGTGGCGTATGTATTACAGGGTTTGGATTACTAAAGCACCCAGTGGATAAATCAAAGGCAGGTAAACTCCAAGGGAGAACCCAGAAGGATGAGCTTTGCTTTTTTTTTTTTAATCTGTTTTACATATTAAGCTCACATGATTTCTTTTTTTAAAAGAGTGTTCCAGGCCGGGCGCGGTGGCTCAAGCCTGTAATCCCAGCACTTTGGGAGGCCGAGACGGGCGGATCACGAGGTCAGGAGATCGAGACCATCCTGGCTAACACGGTGAAACCCCGTCTCTACTAAAATACAAAAAACTAGCCGGGCGAGGTGGCGGGCGCCTGTAGTCCCAGCTACTCGGGAGGCTGAGGCAGGAGAATGGCGTGAAACCGGGAGGCGGAGCTTGCAGTGAGCTGAAATCCGGCCACTGCACTCCAGCCTGGGCGGCAGAGCGAGACTCCGTCTCAAAAAAAAAAAATAAAATAAATAAAAGAGTGTTCCTGGTCAGAAAACCACTGCTCTGGAGGCCATCCACAGGGAGGGAGATTCCTGGAGACTTTCCTTCTAGTTTATAAATGGATTAAAAATTTTTCATTTTTACAAGTTGGTATTACTCTTGTAGTCAGAGATAATAATAAATTTAATTTTTTTTTTTTTGGATGGAATTTCACTCTTGTTGCCCAGGCAGGTTGCAATGGCATGATCTTAGCTCATTGCACACTCCGCATCGCAGGTTCAAGTGATTCTCCTTCCTCAGCCTCCCAAGTAGCTGGGATTACAGGCGTCTGCCACCACACCCAGTGAATTTTTTTGTATTTTTACTAGAGACGGGGTTTCACCATGTTGGTCAGGCTGGTCTTGAACTCCTGACCTCAAGTGATGCGCCTGCCTCGGCCTCCCAAAGTGCTGAGATTACAGGCATGAGCCACCACATCCAACCTGGAATGATTTTTTTTTAAATGTCAACTTTTATTTTATATGCTGGGGCTACATGTGCAGATCTGTGAGAGTGGAGCTAATTTCAGAGATCAGCGCTGGGGAATAAATAGAGAGGTACATGGAACATGGAAATATTGCATGATGCTGACTTTTGTAGAATGGATATTGTTACCCTGGTAATGAGTAAACCTAATAGGTAGTTGTTTAACCCAACCCCTCCATCTCCCGGCTCTAGTAGTCCACAGTGTCTATTATTCCCATATTTATGATTATGTGTGCTTAATGCTTAGCTCCCACTTATAAGTGAGAACAGATCTATTTGGTTTTCTGTTTTTGCATTAATTTGCTTAGGATTATGGTTTCCAGCTCCACCCACGTTGCTGCAAAGGACATAATTTTATTCTTTTTTATGGCTGTGTAGGATTCCATGATATATATGTACCACATTTTCTTTATCTAATCTACCATTGATGGGCACCTGGGTTGATTCCATGTCTTTGCAGTGATGAACATGTGTCTTTTTGTTAGGATGATTTATTTTCTTTAGGGTATGTAGCCAGTAATGGGACTGCTGGGACAAATGGTCAAACGGTCAAACGGTAACTCTGTTTTAAGCTCTTTGGGAAATCTCCAGTCTGCTTTCCACAGTGACTGGACTAATTTACACTCCTGTCAACAGTGCATAAGCATTCTCTTTTCTCCACAGCCTTACTAGCATGTTGTGTTTTGGGTTTTTAATAATAGCCATTCTGACTGGTGTGAGCTGATATCTAGCTGTGGTTTTGATTTGCATTTCTTTAATGACTAATGATGCTGAACATTTCTTCATATGTTTGTTGGCCACTTGTATGTCTTCTTTTGAGACATATCTTTTGCCCATTTTTAATGGGGTTATTTGTGTTTTACTTGTTGATTTGTTAGATTAGGCCTTTATCAGACACATGGTTTGTGAATATCTTCTCCCATTCTATAGGTTGTCTGATTTGAAATGATTTTTAAGATAAGAGATCTACTTTCTAGGCAGTGTAATGCTGAGGGCATATTGCTTCCTATTTTTTTGTGTTTACAGTCCTTGGCCTGCGTTCTTGCACATTGTAGACTACAATTCCTAAAAAACCTTGCATTCAGCATGAATACATTTATTTTCTAAAAGGATGAAAAATTAGAATAATGATTTTGAATAACCATTATTAGAAATCAGGTATAAAACACATGTGATTGTTAAATTTGAATTAGAAATTGAAGATCTGTCTTCTATATCCAGGATTATTCTCAAGGGGTGCCTTGCTGATCCAAGTGTGACAGGCTGAATAGGTCACCAGGTCCTCAATTCACAAGTTGAAGTCCTAATCCCCAGTACCTCAGAATGTGACTGTACTTGGAGACAGAGTCTTTAAAAAGGTAATGAGGGTAAAATGAGGTCATTAGGGTGAGACCTAATCTAATATGACTGGCGTCATAAGAAGAGGTTAGGACACAGAGGAAAGTCCATGTGAAGACATGGGAAGAAGACAACCATCTGCAAGCCAAGGAGAGAGACCTCAGAAAAAACCAATCCTGCCAGCATCTTGATCTAGGACTTCTAGCCTCCATAACTGTAAAAAACATATTTTTGCTGTTTAGGCCATCCAGTCTATGGCAGTTTGTTATGATAACCATAGCAAACTAATATACCAAGTATTTTCAAGTTTTGCTTTGTTTTGTTTTTTGAGATGGAGTCTCACTCTGTCACCCAGGCTGGAGTACAGTGGCATGACCTCGGCTCATTGCAACCTCCACCTCCCACGTTCAAGTGATTCTCCTGCCTCAGCCTCCCAAGTAGCTGGGATTACAGGTGCCCTCCACGACGCCTGGCTAATTTTTAGTTGAGACAGGGTTTCACCATGTTGGCCGGGCTGTTCTCAAACTCCTGATCTCAAGTGATCCACTCACCTCGGCCTCCCAAAATGCTAGTATTACAGGCGTGAGCCACCACACCCAGCCCCAGGTATTTTTTTAAACTGCATAGAATGGGCCTATTTTCGTGTCATTTGTGCAAAAAAAATTGCAAAATTAGTATTCAAAAGAAAGACTTGTAATATATTGTTGGGTGACTATAAAGCCTTAGGTCGAAGTGTGGATTAAAACAGTGCACCCCAAAGAGACTCATCCATAACTTCAGAGAAAACACCTGAACTGACTTAGGCTTTGTTTCAGTGTCTGCCCAAATTCTACCCCCACTGGTGGATGTTCAAAATCCATCCTACAGGGTAGCAGAGAATAGAGTGCTAATGACTAGAATGAGATAGACTTGGATTTGAATGCCAGCTCCATGCCTTTACTGGCTACATGATCTTGGGCAAGTTAATGTAATTGTATAAGCCTCCACTCCCTTACCTATAAAATCAGAGTTTGAACCAGAGCAACTCCATCTTGAATAGGAACTGGGTAAAATAAGGCTGAAACCTACTGGCCTGCATTCCCAGATGGTTAGGCATGCTAAGTCACAGGACGAGATAGGAGGTCAGCACAAGATACGGGTCTTTCCCTTGCTGATAAAGCAGGTTGCAGTAGAGAAGCTGGCTTAAACCCACCAAAACCAAGATGGCCATGAGAGTGACCTCTGGTCGTCCTCACTGCTACACTCCCACCAGCACCATGACAGTTTACAAATGCCATGGCAACATCAGGAAGTTATCCTATATGGTCTAAAAGGGGAAGCATGAATAATCCACCGCTTGTTTAGCATATAGTCAAGAAATAACCATTAAAATGGGCAACTAGCAGCCCTCAGGGCTGCTCTGCCTATGGAGTAGCCATTCTTTTATTCCTTTACTTTCTTAATAAACTTGCTTTCACTTTACTCTAGTGACTCGCCCCGAATTATTTCTTGCGTGAGATCCAAGAACCCTGTCTTGGAGTCTGAATTGGGACCCTTTTCCTGTAACAAAAGGACACAAAATTTCATTTAGACAGAAGGAATAACTTCACAAGATTTATTGTACAACATGGTGACTATAGTTAATAACAATGTACTGTATTCTTGAAAATCACTAAGAGAGTAGATTTTAAGTGTTCTCATCACAAAAAAGCATAGAGTATGTGAAGTAATGCACATGTTAATTAGCTCCATTCAGCCAGTCTACATTGTGTAAATATTTCAAAACATCATATTGAAAATAAATAAATAAAACAAAATGGGAGTCATGATAAGACCTAACCGTAGGGCCTTTATGAGGATTGAGAAGGATGACGGTGTAAAGCTTTTAGTACAGTATTTTATTTTTTGAACTTTTTTATTTTTCTAGACTCTGGCTTATTGTTAATAGAATAGTATTTATCCTTTTTTTTTTTCTAATCTCTCACCTCTAGAGATGGAGGAGAAATTGGTAAGGAGTACAAAAATTTAAACATTATTAAATTTAAATAATCCTTTTTACCTTAATGAGACTAAAGGGAAAAGACAGACATAAGCCAATTATAGGGTCAAGTCATTTTAGTGGCCTGATTTATGGGGTACAGAGCCTCACATGCCTACATTACCCTCAATTTTCTTAAATTGAGCACTTATTAATCTTTCAGATAGCACCTTTTGTCGAAACTTGGAGTTATGAATGGCCCTCACCATATTGATGCTTTCTTACTGAGCTCCTCTCTACCTTGAACAAAAGAGACCCTAATAGTTAGGCAGGAATATTACTGCCCCTATTCAGCCTGAAGAAGTTACGGAAGATGGATCTTCACCCCTCTGCAACCTTTAGGATTAAGGGTTCTCTTATAAAAGGGAGGGAGGAAATGTCAGAGGTGTTTGAACCAGAGCAACTCTATCTTAAATAGGGGCTGGGTAAAATAAGGCTGAGACCTACTGGGCTGCATCCCCAGACAGCTAAGGCATTCCAAGTCATAGGATAAGAAAAGAGGTCGGCACAAGATACAGGTCATAAAGACCTTGCTGATAAAACAGGTTGTAGTAAAGAAGCCGGCCAAAACCCACCAAAACCAAGATGGTGATGAGAGTGACCTCTGGTTGTCCTCACTGTTATATTCCCACCAATGCCATGACAGTTTACAAATACCATAGAAACATCAGGAAGTTACTCAATACTGTCTAAAAAAGAGAGGCACAAATAACTATGCTAAGGAGAGGCATATTGATTCTATGCTAAATACCCCTTGTTTAGCATAGAATCAAGAAATAACTCTCAAAATGGGCAACCAGCAGCCCTCGGGGCTGCTCTGCCTAAGGAGTAGCCGTTTTTAAATTTCTTTATTTTCCTAATAAACTTGCTTTCACTTTACTTTATGGACTTGACCCAAACTCTTTCTTGCATGAGATCCAAGAACCCTCTCTTGGGGTCTGGATCAGGACACCTTTCCAGTAACAAAAGGAAACCTAACGTGACTAGCTCCATTTTGCTCCTAACCTCCCCATGCCCGTAATGATATCTTTTGGGTTAACTACTTTACTTATCTTTGTACATAGGCTGAGTTAACTATGGGAGGAAATTAATTTATAGCTTAACTTTTTAAAGGGAAGGATGATAATAGTCCCTTCTCAAAACGAATCTTCAAGAAGATAAAGAGGTGTACACACAAGTAACAATGTTATGATAAAGATGCATAGGAGCATTGTGACCTGACCAAGGACAAAGAAGTTTCACAACCCCTCAACTCAGACCCTCATTGCGACCCAGGTGTCTGTGATCATCAGTCACCTCTTGATCTCAACTGAAGGCCCTCTAATTCTCCTTTCCTCTAACATAAAAAAGCCTAAAATTCTATTAACTTAAGATGGTTTTTCGAGACACTAGTCTGCCACCTTCTTGGCTTGTTGGCTCTTTGAAATAAAGTAACTTTCCTTGCCCCAACACCATGTCTCTTGACTAATGGGCTTCATGTGGCAAGTGGCATGAGCTTTGGATTCAACTGCAAGAATCCATGCACCTCTTTGGATCTTGTATGTTGGAAACTTTATGGTTAGTTATCTTTAACTCCTGGTCTATACCATATATTAATAGCATAGGCTGATTAAGAGCAGACCTGACAGCATGTCCTTGTTGACCCAGGAGGTTTTGTCATTCTTAAAACTACTGATTTTAGACTAAACTATATAGAAATTCATTCCAGATATATTTAACAGATAATATTAACAAAGTGAAAACAAATTAAGAGAGGTTATACTACCATGGAAAATCACAGTCAATTAAAAGTAAATACCTGAACTTATTTCCATATTTGAAGAGTTAAATTCCAAGATTCCAGTCCTCTTATTCCTGCTGTGCTGGGGCCACTACACCAGCCTTAAACTCATCAGTGAGGAAGGGAATGTGGTGAAGAATGAGTTTGGGTGGGGATGTGGGTGCATGATCTACTTGTCTGTGGTTCCTACAGGCAGTAGAGATGGGTGCATAATGATGAGTCAGTGATCATTCATTCAACAGGCATATACAAAAGGCACTGATGATATTAGACCAATAAGGCACAACCCTTGTTCTCAAATTCACAGTCTATTCCAAGACTCTGCTGTTCAAATGTAGTTCTTAGATGAGTAGCATGGACATTGATTGGAAGTTTTTTAGAAATGCACAATCTCAGGCCCCACCCCGACCTACTGAATCAAAATCTACATTTTAGAAATAACTCCAGGTGATTCATATGCATAGTAAAGTCTCAGACATACTGTTCCAGGACACATAAACAAGCACAGGTATTTCTGGTGTAACATCTTTCTGGTGTAACATCTTGTATGCATTCCTACAAAACTCACATATTGCAAGACTGTGCACTAAAATAACAGAGTCTATGGTGGAAATTGGTTAGGGGCAGACATCTGAAAACCTACAAAATTTTGAATCCAGAGCACTAACAAAAACAATCACAATTCTAATAAAAACAATAGTTAAATCTACTGGTATTTGTATTAGTATCAGTCAATTATTTGCTGTCTTCAACCTGGGGGATTCAGACTTCCTTCTTTGAGACATAATGACAGAGGCATTTGAACCAGAGAAACTCCATCTTGAGTAGGGACTGGGTAAAATGAAACTAAAACCCTATGGGGCTGCATTCCCAGACTGTTAGGCATTCTAAGTCACAGGATGAGATAAGAGATCAGCACAAGATACAGGTCATAAAGACCTTGCTGATAAAACAGGTTGCAGTAAAGAAGCCAGCCAAAACCCAACAAAACTAAGATGGCAATAACAGTGACCTCTGGTCGTCCTCACTGGTATGTTCCCATCAATGCCATGACAGTGTACAAATGCCATCACACTGTCAGGAAGTTACCCTATATAGTCTAAAAGGGGAGGCATGAATAATCCATCCCTTGTTTAGCATGTAATCAAGAAATAACCATAAAAATGGGCAACCAGCAGCCCTCAGGGCTGCTCTATCTAAGGAGTAGCCATTCTTTTATTGCTTTACTTTTTTAATTTGAGATGGAGTTTCACTCTTTTTGCCCAGGCCAGAGTGCAATAGCATGATCTCGGCTCACCGCAACCTCCGCCTCCCAAGTTCTAGCGATTCTCCTGCCTCCGCCTCCCGAATACCTGGGATTACAGGTATGTTCCACCACGTCTGGCTAATTTTGTATTTTTAGCAGAGACGGGGTTTCTCCATGTTGGTCAGGCTGGTCTCAAACTTCCGATCTCAGGTGATCCGCCCGCCTAGGCCTCCCAAAGTGCTGGGATTACAGGTGTGAGCCACTGCACCCGGCCTTATTCCTTTACTTTCTTAATAAACTTGCTTTCATTTTATGCTATGGGCTTCCCTGAATTCTTTCTTGTGCAAGATCCAAGAACCCTCTCTTGGGGTCTAAATCAGGACCCTTTCCTGTAACAATAAGACCTAGATACTAGTATTTTATTTGTTAAAAGAAAATTTTTAGGGGGGAAACTTCAAGAGTTTAATTTTTTCCTAGAACAAGATCAACAGTTTTCACTGAGATAAAAGAATAAAGAACAACAAACTCAATAACACCAAATGGGCTTTTGATACAGAAAACAGGACTGCTCCATTCCAATGCAAATTTTTACATTAAAATATGTTTATAAACCAGAGTTGTTCTTCCTCCTGATTCAACACTTCTCCCTCCTCTAATGGGAGCCCCAGGAATCTGAAGAGCATGTGTACTACTAACCAAATATACAATCCAGCCGCCCCTTCCAAGCTGGAATCTGATTACCACTGGACTAGACTCAGGGCTGCCCCCAAGGGATGAAGCAGTAACTATGGTCTCAGGGAGGATGGCTACTGAGGATCCCACCAAAGAGTCGAATGCTGTGCACTGGGTCCAGGATGACTGGCACACCCTGTTCACTGTGCAGTTTCCCACCACCATGAACAGGAGAACCTTGGAATACCAGTCTTGATGATGCTGACTGCCCTTGCCCACACTGATAGTAAACAGGGTAAATATTATTCTCATGGCAATTGGAATAAAAATGAAATTGAGGATGGTGACCTGCAGTGGGCAGCAGTCCTGGTCTGGGTTGGTATGAACATGTTCGTACTGAAAAGGAGGCTGCAATCCCCTATACACTTGCTCTGTAACCTAGGGGACTGCTTTTTGAACTTGAAGTTGAATTCTTACATTGATTCCTGTCTGTTTCCAACTGGAAGTGCTTTCTGGTGTGGTTGAATTCTCAGAGACTCGAGCAGGAAATGGCTCATACATTTGCTACAGAGATCAGATCACACAAGCTTGGAGACAGTGTAGCTTCTCCATTGACTCTGGTGGCAGGTGTAAAGGCAGGAAGCATACAGAGTGGAATGCCTTGGGTACAACCTGGTCCAGAAACCAGCTGTGCAAGTGACAGGAGCTCAGTGCAAAACAATACATTTATTTAACAATTCCCTTCTTTTGCTTGGGTTCTCTCCTAGGTCAGAGCATGACCAAAATCTAAGGTTTTAGAGCACCACTTTCAATTACCATCATTTGGGTTTCTTGTCTCAGCATGTCATTCACAGGTTATGGTATCCTCATGATCATGCATTTCTTTGAGTTTTGTCATTCTAGTCAAAGAGTAACAATCTGACATTCTACAAATGACTGCATGTTAACAAACATTTAAAACTTTTGAGAGAATACAGTGCACCAAGGAGACCACTGTCATTGGGAGGATAATACCAACAGTTTGCAGTACACTCCTTAGCTAGGGTCTCCATGAACTAAACAAGCAAAAATCAAATAGATCAAAAAATAAGCCAGATGAAGAGTGTATCTATTTTAACCCAGCAGCCTGTTCATTAATTTTCTGCAAATGAGTCTCTATAATACCCAGTATATTCATCCATGTGCAAAAAGTGTCAGCAACTGCACAATTTCTCCCTATTCAGCCAGTAGGGAATCTAGAGCAATTCTATTATCTAGTACAACCTTAGCAAGATAATTTAAAGAAATCTGTTATGCAACCATAGCCTTTGCAATAGAATCTGCTATAGAGATGATTATAAGGAATTTCTTTCTTTCTTTTTTTCTTTCTCTCTCTTTCTTTCTTTCTTTCTTTCTTTCTTTCTTTCTTTCTTTCTTTCTTTCTTTCTTTCTTTCTCTCTCTCTCTTTCTTTCTTTCTTTCTTTCTTTCTTTCTTTCTTTCTTTCTTTCTTTCTTTCTTTCTTTCTTTCTTTCTTTCTTTCTTTCTTTCTTTCTCTCTCT
>NW_012102543.1:3075287-3116955 GCF_000951045.1 Mandrillus leucophaeus | reverse complement strand
ATATATTTCAAATTATTACCTCATTTATATTTACTCCAAGCCTTGGAAAATAAATCTAACATTGGCCCTTCATGCTCAATCCATCAAAGGCATAAGGTTGCCCATGTGTAAAGTTGGCCGCAAAATCCTCCACAAATAAAAGTATACTCCACGGATAGACACAAGGCCCCTTTTCCAGTTCTATTGTTCATGGATACATTACCTGGAATGGTGAAATTAGGAATTTCAAACCAAGGGCCTGAGGCAGAATTATGGGTTGAAAGAGTGTTATAATATCCTGACACACAAGTCAGTTTGCAAGAAACTCCATTTGGGCTTTGGTGCAAACCTGCCTTGTGATATACTCATTGGTCATTGTTCTTGTATCCCATTACTGGATTAAATTAAAACAGGAAGTGAGAAGAAGTGGGTTTAGAAGTTTTACTACTAGTACAATTTGAACAACAGTTATGTTAGGAATGTTGCTAACATTATCCACCAGGTTAACTAAAGGATCCCTTAGGTCATGTAAAGATCTGGGTTTGGCATGACAGATTCAACACTTCATGAAGTTACCCATAAAAGCTACTCATTGTGAAATTCTAATTACAGCACTATCCTGCCAAGTTCAAGAGGTAGGCATACATAAGGAAAGATTAAGAAAAGTAAGAGTTTCATGATGATAGAGAAAGTTTGATTTGTGATCTTGGGGAAGCTGCTTATGTCTAGGATACCATCTGCTTCTGGGGAGAAACTTCCCTGGTTAGCTTTACCTTAAGGTTTCTAATGGGTATACAGTTCCAAGAGTCTGGAGGGGCCCTTTTTAAGTTGTGAGATAGGGATTCAAGTATCAAAGTCCCAAAGTTTGGCTGCAGATTGAGTGGCAAAGGCAGTCTTTCTCTACTACCATTTCCAGAAAACCAAATCTCTAGATTCTAGATCATGAAGGATTTGATTGCTGTTGGCCAGTGCATTCTGAAAAGCTTCCTTTACCTGGTGAAAACACACTTTGACATGATGCATCAAAGGCTTGCATCATTTAGTTATATGCGAGTTTAGGACTCTTTTATAAGGGGGTCAACTTACATTCTGCACTGTAAATGCATCTTACTTTTATTAATCTGCAATACCTTTAATCAATCTGCAATATCAAGGCAATCCAGTCAATTCATTGGCGTCACCTAAGGCTACTAAATCTGTAATACTTTAACTGTTTTACAACTTGTCCAACGAAGCAAGTACCTTCATCCCTAGAGATCTCTCCAAGAATCCCCCATGAGGAAAACACATTTTCTAATAACATTTTAGCTACTGTTATAGAATTGGCTTCCTGCATGGGAAAACTTCTAAACAACCAGAAAACAGGCACTGAAAATGGCAACTGAGGGTAGGCGCAGTGGCTCACACCTGTAATCCCAGCACTTTGGGAGGCCGCGGTGGGCAGATCACTTGAGAACAGGAGTTCAAGACCAACCTGGCCAACATCACAAAATCCTGTCTCTACTAAAAATGCCAACATTATCCAGGTGTGATGGTACACACCTATAGTTCCAGCTACCCAGAAGGCTGAGGCATAAAATCATTTGAACCCGGAAAGCAGAGGTTGAAGTAAGCCAAGATCACTGCACTTCAACCTGAACAACAGAGTGAGACAGATGAAAGAAAGAGAGAAAGAAAGAGAGAAAGAGAGGGAGGAAGGGAGGAAAGAAGGAAGGAAGGAAGGAAGGAAGGAAGGAAGGAAGGAAGGAAAAGAAAGATAAAGAAGACCACTATAAATGTCCAAATGGCCCATACATAAAGTTTTGATTGTCTTCCCAGGATTCTAAATTTGATAAACCAAACATTGGTCATAAACTATTTTAGCAATTTTAGAACAGTCACCACACCAATGTATATATATTTTCATTATTTGGATTATTTTAACTCTTCCATCATGAGCCATGGAGTGCAGTGCTTTTAATAATGAAAACATTAAGGACTCAGGAAGGACCAGGCAGCCACCCAGGTTCTCCATGAGTCCATGCTTAAAATTTGATTTATATCTTTTATTTTTATTTTATTTTTTGAGACAGGGTCTCACTCTGTCGCCCAGGCTGGAGTGTAGTGGCATGATCTCGGCTCACTGCAACCTCTTTCTCCTGGGTTCAAGCAATTCTCCTGCCTCAGCCTCCCAAGTAACTGGGATTACAAGCATGTGTCACCACACCCAGCTAAGTTTTGTATTTTTTGGTAGAGACAGGGTTTCACCAAGTTGGCCAGGCTGGTCTTGAACTCCTGACCTCTGGTGATCTGCCACCTCGGCCTCCCAAAGTGGTTGGATTATAGGCGTGAGCCACTGCACCCAGCCATTTATAGTCTTTTAAATACAAATTTTATTTCTTTAATTCAGGTACACAGTACTGTTTACTATAGTATTATAGCAATGCGCTATCATATGTAATTTGACTTGGATCATGGAGTTCCTTTAAATTGCATATCTTAACAATTTCGGTACTGGCTGACTTGTACCTTCTTGGTATTTAATTAATTCTTGTCTCAATACCAGGAAATCCAAGTTGTTGTCTCAATACCAGGAAAAATTAGGCATGCGAGCACATTGAAGCGTGAGGAGGGAGGAATTTATTAAGCGAAAGGAAAGCTCTCAGCAAAGAGAGGGGTTCTCCAACCAGGTTTCTCCCTCATAATTGAATACCAGGACCACCATACATGAGCTTATGAGGCCAGGCTTCTCCCCTGAATAAGGCATGAATTCCTGGTGGCCCCACCTCATCCCCCAACGTACATGCGGGAATGCCCAGGCAAGTCAAAGGTAGTATTGGAAAAGGCAGCATTCGATTGGTTAAAAGGCATTCTTCAGAAAGAATAAATTGGGAAAGGGTGGGCAAACAGAGGCAGAAGTTTTCCCTCTGGCTCACAGGTTTCATCTGGGACTCGCAGTCCAGTTTTTCAGCCTTCAGGCTGTTTTAGACTTGAAGGTGAGGTTTTAGGCCAGGGGCCCTTCCCTGTCTGCCTAGATGTTTGTCTGCCTTCTGCTTCTATCAATCATTCCACCCTCTGGAGAAGTATGACTAACTGCCCTTAGAATAGGAATGAAGATCGATCTTAACTGCTTCCTGCTGACAGGGAGCACTGTTTTCAGAAGATGGCAGTCAGATTTCCCTCAGAAGTTTGTCTAAGGATCTCCAGTAAAAAAATGGGCCATCAACTGAGCCTCCAGTTGCATGAACTTTTGATGGTCTGAAAACGAGAAGAGACAAACTGGGTTATTAGAAGACATGTATCAAAATGAGACAAAAGGCTGGGGGGTAAAGGTAGCTCAAAAATTCCAAGGCTCCCAGCATGTCCAGATAACAGGTGGCTATAGTTACCTGCTAAGATTTGGGTGCATGGGGCTTGGCTTTTGTTAGCTCCCTTGGTCTTATTTTCCCAAAAAGGAAACCTCCAGGTTATGGGCACCCTATTTACTCCTATCACTTGGCAGGATTTGCAGGATAATTGCCCAGAACTGGAATATTGATCTAGATTTTTACATTATCCATCCCTTTTTTTTCTTCTGAGCTGCAGAAGGAGATCACTAGTTGATTCACAGGAATAAGCAGGGTTAGTCTAAAATGTAGGCAAAAAAAACCTTTAAAACAACTAATTGGTCTAGAATTTAATGACAGATGTATGATAAGGTTTGAGACATAATTTCTCTCCATTCCTCATTTTTGTTAAAAACAAATCAAGATAGGACTGAGTTGTTTGCAAAATAAACTTTAGTCTTATATTTGGCCTGCTTATTTGCATAAAGTACAGCAAGAATTATTATTTTTACATACAATTTTTCAAATTGGCTTTGATGGAACTCTGTTCCACAAGGAATCTCAGATAAGACCTTTTAAAGTCAAGCCTAGCCACGGGTTTGTACCCCAAATACCTACGAGTTGGGTAAAAAAAAATCCTTTCTTCTTGAGGTCCCAAGAATATGGGGTTCCTGGGCCTGTTAGAAAGTGACATTCTTTACTTCCCATACAAGGTGGGAACCCTGTACGGGGACTGTGTAGACAAGGTATGAGGCCAGTTTTCCCAAGGAGCTTTTAACAGCTCTGCAAGTTGAGCTTGATTCCTTAAAAGAAAGCATACCCTTCCAGCCAAAGTCTTGGTAAAACAACCAGCTTCTTCAATTGCATCCTGTTGCAAAAGAAAATGGATTCTTATTGCCCTGATGCAAATAACCATATTGCTATAAGTTAAGAATACTCACAAATAGTTTCCAAATTCTAGAGGAACCAGGCAGAGAGAAACAAACATGCTCCAAATTTTGTTCACAGGAGTATAACTTACTCAATTATTAAAGACTGTAAATAGCTCAAAATAAAAGTTTCTTTAACTCTGAAAAACAAAACAAGGATCAGCAATGTTTTAAGCAATAGTTAATAAAAGGTTACTTCAGCTTTCTATTAGTTCAGTCCATTCCATTAACTCTTGTTCTGCTTGATATTCATGAACATTTTAACTCTCCATGAGTCCTATACGTTTTTCCACCATTCAAATGTCACAATCTCCAAAGTCATCAGAAACCTGCATTTGAGAGCACCTGTCAAAGTTCTATAACTGATAATAAACCATCTTTTGAAGAGGATCAAAACAAGACAATTGTCTTTGAATAACAAAATGCCCAGGGTAGTTACAGTTAAAAACACAATTGATAAAGAAATTTGATTATCTCTGTGGTTTATAATAACTTACCGTAATAATCTTAATTATGATTGATAGCATATGCTCAGACATTAGAATTTTAGAAATCCCATACAATTTTAAAACATATATTAATACTATTCACTGAAATATAACCTGATGAAGATGAAGCATCATTTTGGCAATCCCACATACTTAAATATGTCAAATAATCCTATTTACCTCTCTTTTGGATGCAATAGGGGCCCTCTGTAACATGCAAAAGCTAGTGGTCAGGAAATATAATTCTGAAACTGAAATTTGATTTTGGGAAACCTGTTAAATATGTTAGAGGTTTGAAGCATTTGGTATTATGAAACAGAACTCCAGATTACCATAAATTATTTATTTTGCCAAAATGATGATTCAAAAATTTCAAAACAAGGCAAAAACCTTTACTCACTAAGAGGAAAGACTTAGCTTTCCGGTTTGTCTCCTTTCTTCTCTTTCTTTTCCTTGGCAGTCTATTCACAAGGCAAACAAAAATCTTTCATTTCCCTTTGTTATCACATGAAAATCTTGTACAGGGGCAAGAAAGCCAAATTTTACTCTTACATTAGTTTACTCTTAATACCAACCCGAATTTTCTAATGAAAACTTATAAACAATTCTATCATTCTATCTAATCTTAACCAGTTTGACCATGAGGTGAGATTCTTAACAAACTTTTACAACCCTTTACAACTTCTGCTAAAGAGCAGATTAGCACCTTAAGGAAACCTTCTTGTTCTTTTATTTCAATGCTCAATTTACATAAAAAACATATAATATCATTTCAAATTTATTCTGTTCTATGTTCACACACAGAATTTCTTTTGCAAGATTAATTTTTAGAAACCTTCCACAACTTGTTTAAGCCTTTAACTTTATCTTATCTAATTTAAAACAATCCTTTAATCTTAAGCAAAAATTTACATTTCCATGCATTCTTAAAATCTTTTACTAAAAATACATTTTACTATTCTTACACACCTTGCAGGTGAATCCATTTTCAGTGGTCTCAATTACATGTCATAATGATAACTCTTAGCAATTTTTAACTTTAATGTAAAATCTGGTAAGTTGTTTTAATTATGCACTAGGTGCCAATGAAATGTGACTCCTTCCAGCATAGTTAAGGGTGTTGTTAACTCCATACCTCCCCAGGCCTTACCAATTGTGAAGCAGCCAAGTTGCAGAATAGTTCTCAAAAGCTAAAGAAGCAGTTTATAACCTTAAAACATTTAGCAAACTTACTATCTGACCTGCGTAACTTAGACTACATATTTACATTTTAACAATATTTGCATTTTTGGCCAGGTGCAGTGGCTCATGCCTATAATCCCAGCACTTTGGGAGGCTGAGGTGGGCGGATCATGAGGTCAGAAGATCGAGACCCTCCTGGCCAACATGGTGAAACCTTGTCTCTACTAAAATACAAAAAATTAGCCAGGCATGGTGGCATGTGCCTATAGTCTCAGCTACTTGGGAGGCTGAGGCAGGGAATCCCTTGAACCTGGGAGGCAGAGGTTTCAGTGAGCCAAGATCGTGCCCTGCATGCCAGCCTGGAGACAGAGCCAGACTCTGTCTTAAGAAAAAAAACAAAAAACAAACAATATTTGCATTTTTTACCAATAATCCTTAAGATCGTTTTTATTTCTCGAAGATTAAAGTCACAGGAACTAAAAAATATTATAGCTTTTACTTTTCCTTAAAACATATTTTATCTAAGTGCTTATTTTTTCTTTAATCCAATTAATTATTAGAGCACTTTTATATAAACATCACACACACAATACATATATAACTACACAGACAGACAAAAGAAGATCCAGTATTTGAAAGATTTTTCATTTGCCAGTTTCTTAATTGGATTATTGGTCTCAGGGTGGAACCCTTAAAGAAACAGGGCCCAATACACAAGTATAGCTGGAAGACAAAAAATAAATTTTGATACAGATTGATCAGTTTCTAATTCCTAGGGTTCCAGGAAGGAAAGAGAGGTTTCTCCCAAAATAGAATCTGTGGCACCTTTTCTATTTTTCCCAAGGACTCCCAGTTCATCAGAAGTTATCTTAGGGCCTCTCATGCATGCCGTAAGAGTTGCGAGACACAGGGAGAACAGTAATTCAGTCGACTGAGAAAAAAATCTTTTTCCAGTAAAACAAGATCCAAGAAGAGAGAAACATAAAGGTCTTTTAAATATACCTATAACTTGGATATCCACTTTTAATTAAGTAGAGCGTTCTTTAAGAACGTCCTTTTAAATCCCTTGTAACCTGACTTTAGTCATGCCAAACAGCCAATATTTTTGGCATTTGAACTTTACCAAAAGTAAACTCACAGGTGAAACCAACAAGCTTCAATTAAGGTTATGACTTAACCACAAGTGTTTGAAATATTTCCACAGGGGTAGTAAGCAGTTTTTACAAAATCTAGGAACTTTAAAGGTAACTCAGAGAAAGAAAAATTCAAGAAACGAAGCTAGAAGTTGTTCATGTAGAGGAAGAGAATCAGCAAACGATAAAAAGTCACACACAGATATCAACCCAAAAGAACACATTTCTCAAGCCAGGATTGAACCCAGGTTGCCACTGTAAAATGGCGGAGACTAAATGAAAGTACTGCCATGTGGTTACAGGTCACATTCCCATGGACGTAAAACAAGCAAAGTTTGGTACTGACCTGTTAGACAGGCTGACTTGAACAGCAGGCTTATGGGGTCCTAGGCCTATATCTTATCACGTGGTACCCCTCTCCCTGACAGAATCATGCAGAAAGATGTGCAAATCACACCAGATTGGCTATAGCTTAAGACCAACCTCACAAATCCTTTTTCATTCATCAAAACTTTACAGAGAATATAAATAGTGATCCTTATTATTCCTTTTACCAGTTTGTACAGGGAGAGAGAGGTCAAAAGTCTGAATGATAAAATTGTTACGCTTTTTCCAGTATGTCAGCCTTCTAGGTTCCCTTCCTCTGAGTTCAATTCTAAGGCAACCAGTTTAAGGTTTGGGATATTAATTTTTATCAATTTGGAGGATGCATCCAAGGGAAGTGTGCTGTAGCACAGGTACATAATTACCCATCTGTGAAGAGAGGACAGAGGTGGAAAAAGGAAATAAAGGAGGAATTTTTTTTTCAAAGGAGTCCCAGGGGTTCGGGATGCTTTTGAAAGGGGTAAAGACTAAAGATGAATGACTACTCATCTAGAAAGAGGGGAGCAACGCATGCCTAGTTCCCTTCTCTTCCCAGCAAATACCCAGGGTATGTGAGGGAGAGACAAGAGAGGCATCTGTTTTCTTTCTTCTTTCCTTGTATCCCGGAGTCCTGAAGACAATGACAGGGTGCTGCCCATGGGTGTCAATGTGACTTTTTACCCATGTTAACAGGGAGGGTAGGGGGTGGGATTATCCACCCTTACCCACACACTGTCTTTCCCCCTGCTATCAGTAGTTTTCAAGTTACCTAGCCCTCATGTATGCCATGGATACTAGCATGACCACTATCCATGCAATGGGAGGCTTGGCTTAATCAGCAGGAATTAGTCATGCTTACCTGTGCTATATCTCTTAACTTCAATTGTTGTCAGCCTCAGATCCAGTTTTCTTTCCTAGAGCTTCAACCCAAAGTTTGGAATTGAGTTTGGGGCAAGAATGTGTCTCAGTGGGGTCCATGGACTCATTTAGTCAGGGTGAAGCTGTGGAATTCGGTTCTCTTCCAACAAGGGATAGAAAAGAGTGTCTTGTGAATTGGGGTCCTGGCCTATTAAAACACCTTTCAAGAAGAAAAAAAAAAAACTCTGGCATGGAGAAACCCCCTGTCTTTGCACAGCTGTGTTATTAGGTTGGTGCAAAAGCAATTGTGGTCACCGCCATGCTAAGTAATGGCAAAAACCAAAACTACCTTCGCACCAACCCATTAACTCCTCACCTGATGGAGAGAAGGAAAAAGAACAGCTTAGATGTAGGGCTGGAGAAGATTGTTGAGGAAGAAACCTCTTATTCTGATGTAAATGAGTTTTTCCAACAGGGAGAAAAACTTTTAATTCCTGTTTCTTCCCTCAGGCTCAGACCAAGCTGGACCCCTCAGCTGGGGGAGGGGAAGACTCCATGGGCACGTGGTGGGGAACACTGGCCAGCTAGCCATGAAGGGCCTTGGGCCCCCAAGACTGCCCTGGGGCCTGGGAAGTGGCTGTGGCTCAGTCCTGCACTGCATGGCCATTGAACACAGCATGTGTATGCAGCAGACATGGCCATGTGCCCCAGCTAGGTGGGAAGTGGGTGGTGGGGAGCTGCTGCTTGCCTGTATGTCTGAAGCACATGCCTATGGCCATTGGAGTGGGGGTGAACACCCCCAATATTGTAAAAGAAAAGATAGGTGCCATTATAATTCTGGAAAAAAGAGGGAAAATGCCATAGAAAAGATTGGAAGGGACCAAGGCTGACATTCCCAACCCCTGAGAGCGACAGGGAGGGGGCAGTTTTCCCTGCCTTTAGAAGAAGTCTGAGGATGAGAAAGCTCAGAAATGAAAGTGAAAGACGTTTTTGGGGCAGCGTTTTACTCAACCTCTGACAAATCCCCGTAAAGGTCAAAATGATGCAGGATTTTTGCTCCCTAGTTCAGCTAAATCCGAGTTCTTGTTTCATGACCAGGAAAAATTAGGCACATGGACACTTTGAAGGGTGAGGAGGGAAGAATTTATTAAGTAAAAGGAAAACCCTTAGCAAAGAGAGGGGTTCTCCAAGCAGGTTTCTCCCTCACAGTTGAAAACCAGGGCCACCACACATGAGCTGATGAGGCCAGGCTCCTCCCCTGCATAAGGCATGAATTCCTGGTGGCCCCCCCAATGCCCCGGTGCACATGTGGTCATGCCCAGGCAAGCCATAGGTAGTTTCAGAAAAGGCAGGATTCAGTGGGTTAAAAGGCATTATTTCCAAAGAATCAATTGGGAAAGGGTAGGCAAACAGGGGCAGAAGTTCTTCCTCTGGGTCACAGATTTCATCCCAGACCAGCACTCCAGTCTTTCAACCTTTAGGCTGTTTTAGGCTTGAACATGAGGTTTTAGCCTAGTGATTCTTCCCTATCTGCCTAGGAATTTGTCTGTCTCCTGCCTTTATGAGTAGTACATATTACATATATGTAACTAAAAACAAAAAAAATTATGTATAGTACATACATACAATACATATATATGTACTATACAGAACATATGTGCTATATAGAATATATGTATGGTACATATATTCTGTATAGTACATACTATACTACATACATGCTATATGTATAGTACATTTGTGTCCATATATGTACTATAAATGTATTATATATTCTGTATAGTACATACATATAGTACACACATGTACTATATGTATATATCATGTATGTTATATATAATATATATTGTATATGGGCATATGATATGGGAGCGGGGGGAGGAAAGTGCTGGGTAGAGAAGTGGGGGTCCCTGTTGAGGGCTCCATCCTCAAGCCTGTGCCCACGGACCTAAATGAGGACAGACATTTCTGTTTTCACACCCAAAATGTTACCTTTTGGCCCACCATATCCCCCCATCCTGTGCCCATAAAAACCTGAGACCCCAGCGGGCACACACACAAGCAGCTGGACATTGAGAGAAGCAGAAGACAGACACCAGCAGACACCAGCAGGCCATCCATGGCAGAACAATGTGACACCAGGGGGAATTCGGCCAGGGGCGGTTGGAGGAAGGTCTAGTTGCTATACGGCCCAAGTCCAGGGGAAGACCAACCTCCCACTCCATCCTTTGTCTTGCTGCCCATCCATCTCAGTGAGAGCTACTTACACCACTCAATAAAACCTTGCACTCATTCTCCAAGTCCACATGTGATCCGATTTTTCCCGTACACTGGGGCAAGAACCCAGGATACAGAAAGCCCTCTGTCCTTGCGATAAGGCAAAGGGTCTAATTGAGCTGATTAACACAAACCACCAGCTGATGGCAAAGCTGAAAGAACATACTGTAACACACGCCCGCTGGGGCTTCGGGAGCTGTAAACACTCAACCCTAGAATCTGCTATGGGGTCAGAGCCCAAAAATGCTCTCCATGACCTGCCCGTCTGCATGCTCCCCCTAGGGTCTGAGAAGTAGGGTCCTGAAGAAGCAAGCCACACCCCCGTCATACACCCTGTGAAGGTGATAAGGGAACTCCTCCCGTTTCACATATAGTACACATATATGTATCATATTTTAATTATATATATTAATCATAATGTTAACTCTTAGTAACGTTAATTTCCAGTGAACAATCAAGGAAGTAATCAATTTTAAACTGTTTTATATCAGTATTTGTAGATGAAAGCCATTTCCTAATTTTTAGAAAGAAATATTACAAATATAGATTTCTTTCATAGATGTAATTTTCTTTAATAAAAGGGTTTCAAAATAGCCAGCTAAATGCCAGAAAGGTATATTGTAGAGACTGATTTAGGTTGACAGGTGGTCTCTTTAACTTAACTTCTGCTTCTTTTCTTTTTTTTTTTTTTTTGAGACGGAGTCTCACTCTGCCGCCCAGGCTGGAGTTCAGTGGCCGGATCTCAGCTCACTGCAAGCTCCGCCTCCCGGGTTCACTCCATTCCCCTGCCTCAGCCTCCCGAGTAGCTGGGACTACAGGTGCCCGTCACCTCGCCCGGCTAGTTTTTTGTATTTTTTAGTAGAGACGGGGTTTCACCGTGTCAGCCAGGATGGTCTCGATCTCCTGACCTCGTGATCCGCCCGTCTCGGCCTCCCAAAGTGCTGGAATTACAGGCTTGAGCCACCGCGCCCGGCCTCTTTTCTTTTTTTTTGAGATAGAGTCTTGCTTTGTTGCCAGGCTGGAGTGTAGTGGTGCGATCTCGGCTCACTGCAACCTCCGCCTCCTGGATTCAAACGATTTCCCTTCCTCAGCCTCCCGAGTAGCTGGGACTACAGGCACGCACCACCATGCCCGGCAAATTTTTTTGTATTTTAGTAGAGATGGGGTTTCACCATGTTGGCCAGAATGTCTCAATCTCCTGACCTCGTGATCTGCCCGCCTTGGCTTCCCAAAGTGCTGGGATTACAGGCATGAGCCACAGCGCCTGGCCTAGCTTCTGTTTCTTAGCTAAATTACTGAGTTTAAAGTGGAGCCCATTAATGAAAAAGACAGGGAAAGTGTTCTCTATGCCTGGACTCAGCATGGATAGCTTTGAAAAAGAGAAACAAGCCTACTTTACCGGAGGGCCTACCTTTTATAAGCACTTTATTTGGCTTACTTTCCACCTTGGGGCAGGATAGTAACTAAGCCAAAATGTTAGTAGATTCTATTTCCCTTATCAATTAGTCATTTAAGATCTTTATTTGTCTTTTGTAAAGAGTCTTTAAAAGAGGCAAAACAAATTTTGAAAATTTTTTTAGAAGCTTCTGCACATCAATAGGCATCCCTGGGGAACCTAATTCAGGAGCCCCCATTTTTAAATGCACTTCTTAAAGGACAATGTCGTTCATTTGAATGTTCCACCATAATTTTAAATAATCTTTAGTAAAGTTTCTCCATTTTTGTAAGCATTTGCTGCTTCCGGTGCCTAATACTTACATACTATACATAAAGGCAGGCATACCGGGAAAAGGGAGGACTCAGTTCTTCAAAAATTAAGGATCTCATTTTTATGTTGATTCCTGGCTTTGGCTCTAAGATCGCCTTGGCCAAGTTAGCCAGTGATTTTTCCCTACCCAGGTATGTAAGAAAAAGAAACAAAGGAGATAGAACACAAAATCTCTGCAAATTCCCAAAAGTGGAGTTCATACCCCCTGCGCTAATTGCCATTTACCGCCAGTTTCCGCCTGACCCAGTCAGATGTCTGAGGCCTCTAACTGGATCCAATCCAGTTAACTATTGAATCTGATTCAATCCTGGACCGAATCCAGTTTTTATTGCGATTTATGAACCGAATCCAGATAAAAAATTTGCTCAAACTCAGATAGCTCAAAACACAAATTTGTGGCACCTCAGAATCTAAGAGAGAACTTGTCCAGGATCCCCAGTGGCTGCAAGAGAGCAGTGGATGCAATGGGCCCAGCTGGCACCTCGTTTGGTCGCTGCATCCTCCTGGGGGTCATTAGAAGGTCTACTTTGTGGGATTTTTTTTGGTTTTTTGTTTGTTTGTTTTTTGTTTTGAGACAGGGTCTCATTCTGTTGCCCAGGCTGGAGTGCAGTGGTGTAATCACGGCTCACTGCACCCTCGAACTCCTGGGATCAGGTGATCCTCCCACCTCAGCCTCCCTAGTAGCTAGGACTACAGGCACGTGCTACCACACCCAGCTAATTTCCTACTTTGGATCCCACATCTGATGCCATTGGTTAAAAGAAAAACTTTAGGCAAATTAAATTTAACACAGTTTAATTGAGTAAAGAAAAATTCCTGAATCGAACAGTCCTCAGAACACAAACAGACTCAGAGTGACTCCAGGGCTGCCACATTTATGCCATATTTATTAGGTAACATTTATGGACAGAAAAAGGAAAGTGACCTGTAGAAAGCATAAGTGAAGTACAGAAATGGCTGGATTGGCTACAGCTGGGCCTTTGCCTTTTTTGAACCTGGTTTGAACAGTTGGCTGCCTGGGGTTAACTGAAATTTGGCTGCTGTGATTGCCTGAGACTCAGTTACCAGTCTGTTTATGCATCAAATTAGGTTACAGTCCACTGTGTATGGGGAAACCTTTAGGCCAGACTTAAAATATATACAGAGGCAGCTGTAGGCCAAATTTCATTTAACAGCGTCTAGATCAATTTCTTCAAAATTTTTGAATGACCCATGGTGTAGCCTCTTTCTTTTGTTCAGTGTGTCTATAGAGGGAAATATTTTCACAACTCCATCATTATATATACTCTTAGCTTTCCCGAATAGTTTAACTGGTGGAAAGGGCAACAATACTCAAAGCTATTAAACCAAGCAGAACTTGCGCTATCAGTTTCAGTCTATTCTGAAGGTATTCATACATGGCTAAGGCTTTTTCTGCAAATGTGGAAAAGCTTACCCTGATATTAAGTTGCCAGGAAAATCATGTATGAATCAATGTGACTTCCATGTTACATGGATATCACTCATATTAAAGGAACATGCATTGCCTCAAAAAGAATTGTAACTGTTATGTACTGAATCGTGCCCCGCAAATTCATATATTGAAACCCAAGCCCACAATGTGATAGTATTTGGAGATGGGGCCTCTGGGAAGGAATTAGGTTTAGATGAGGTTGCGGGGTAGGTTCTTGTACTAGGCCATTCTTGTGTTGTCATTAAGAAATACATGAAGTTGTAGATAATTTATAAAGAAAAGAGGGGTATTTGGCTCACCATTCAGCAGGCTGTCCAGGAAGCATGGAGCTGGCATTTGCTTCTGGTGAGGGCCTCAGGAAGTTAAAATCACGGCAGAAAGGAAGAGGAGCAGGCACATCACATGGTGTGAGTGGGAGCAAGAGAGAGGAGGAAGGTGCCATACACTTTCATTTTTATTATTATTATTTTGAGATGGAGTCTCACTCTGTCGCCCAGGCTGGAGTGCAGTGGCGCAATCTCGGCTCCCTGCAAGCTCTACCTCCCAGGTTCAAGCAATTCTCCTGTCTCAGCCTCCCGAGTGGCTGGGACTACAGAGACCCGCCACCATGCCCGGCTAATTTTTGTATTTTCAGTAGAGACGGGGTCTCACTATATTGGCCAGGCTGGTCTTGAACTCCTGAACTTGTGATTCGCCTGCCTCGGCTTCCCAAAGTGCTGGGATTATAGGCGTGAGCCACCGCACCTAGCCTCCATGCACTTTTAAACAACCAGATATCACGTGAACTCAGAGCAAGAGCTTACTTATCATCAAGGGGCTGGTGCTAAGCCATTCATGAGTGATCCACCCCCATGATCAAATCACCTCCCACCAGGCCCCACCTCCAACACTGAGAATCACATTTCAATAAGAGATTGGGATGGGACAAACATCCAAACCGTATTAGTCCTCATAATGGGATTAGTACCCTTATGAGAGGAGACAGCAGAGAGCTTGCAGTCTCTCTCTCTCTTTCTCCGTCTCTCTCTCCACCACGAGAAGACACAGAGGGAAGGCAGCCATCTACAAACCAAGGGGAGAGTCCTTACAGGAACCTGACCATGCTGGGACCTTGATCTCATACTTCCAGCCTCCAGACATGTTAGAAAATAAATTTTTGTTGTTTAAGCCACCCATTCCATAACATAGACTGGGTATTATGGCACCCAGTGCCATAACATGTTATGTTATATAGTAACCATATGATATGTAGTAACCATATGATAGTAACCATCATGATATGATATAAAAGGAGCATAGTAAAGAGAGCACATAATTCTAGAAGGGGTGGAGGTTGGAGGGAAATTAAGTTGAGAAGAGGAGAATGAGATGTCAGGAGAATCTTCCCATGTGAGATACTTTCAGCAATTAAGTCTAGTCTAGAGGAACAGGCAGTTATTCTCCAAATGGTCTCTAAGAAGAGCTGGGGGCATTAAACAAGGGACATAGCAGTAATCTTTTTTATAGGCTGTCAGTTGCTGTGGAACCTATAGCCTCAAACCTATTTGTTTTCCATGAACTCTGTAATGATGTCATGGTCTATACCTTCTTCAAGTACAAACATCACACAACTAACCCACCACCATGAGAGTACGTAATTTCTGTTGTGTTGTTTTCTAGTAAGGTGATCGATTTGCATTGCTTCAACCAGGCTCCTCTGATTGATCATCTTCTGAACAATGGATGCATGTACAGATGGCTGACCAGGTTCAGGAGAGCAGGCTGTAGCCATCAAATAGATAAAGTAGGTTCACCACATTCTGGAATTGAAATCATGATCTTGGTTACATCAGAAGGTGCTCTAACCAATTGAACAAACCAGGCCTCGATGAAGCTGGAACTGAGAGCTAGGGGATTCTTATGCAGAACAGAACATTCATACTTCCGCTTCCATATGTACTACATATGTGTTCCTCTCAACTGGTTTTGTACATTTCCATCTTTGCCTTAAATGTATTCACATAGCACTCTTTAAATACTCGAAGTATAATGAAGAAAAGAGAAAGAACTGAAATGGTTCCATTCCATTTCTCACTAGGAAGTTGATTCTGTGCACTCTATTTCTGACTATTTTCTATCAGCTTATTACCGTGGGATGTAGGAGGGAGCAACAGGACACAAAATGTAGCACAATTAAAAAAGGATGAAGAAGAAAATTAAAATCATTAACCATTAGTAATCATTTTTAATGTGCATCATTTTTAAAATTCAAGAATAACCCAAGGAGGTAGGCATAATGTTTAGATATGATTTACCAGTGAAAAGAAGCTTAGAGAAATGAAGTAATGGCTGGAAAGTCACAGCTAGAACTCAAAGTGAGAATTCCCACCCAAGAAATCTGACTCCAGATTCTACACTCCTAATCTCTGCTATGTGTTGCTTTCCTGAAATGAAGGAAATGAGGAAAGAATAAGAAAGGAGAAAATTACTGACAAGAAAGGGAGAGCTGAATAAGAGGGGACAATGAAAGGAGGAAGGAAATCAAGCAGTTTCTACACTCTGGAAAATAATTGAGCAGAATTAACAGAAGAGAACTACTTTCCTCAATGCTCATTCTACTGTTAAAATAAATAAATAAATAAGCCAGGCAGTGCAGCACACACCTATAATCCTAGTGACTAAGGAGGCTGGTGTAGGAGGATTGCTTGAGCCCAGGAGTGTGAAGCCAGCCTGGGCAACATAGCAAGACCTTGTCTCTAAAAAAAAATTTTTTTTAAGTAGCTGCATTGTCTTGTTTTTCTAACTTTGTACACTGCTTAGAATAACACTATCTAAACAGCATGTGTTCCATAAACCCTGTTGACTAACCAATGGATTTGCACAACAAACACCGAAAGACTCTTAGGCAAGAGATATATTGTAAGATCCGTGACAATGAGATATCTTGCATGACATGTTTTCCATTGTTTACTGTGTGTCTAAAATGAGAAGGTCATAAGAGCCAACCTTTCATTGGAGTGGCCCCCATAAAACTGTCTGCTGTATAAGGGGTGTTGTGATGTTGCTCTCCATCACAGGTTCTACTGCAGCTCTAGGGTGGGTCCTGAGTGATGTGAACTCCATCCCCATCCCCGTTTCTAGTGAATGGGTCTGGGGTAGGCAGGCCAAGGCCAGTTGGGACCGATGAGTCATAAAGAGTTTTCTAAGCACTTCTGGAAAATATGCTTTCTTACCCTTAAGAAAGAGTCACAGGAAGTTTGTAGGAGGTGAAAAGGGAAGCAATTAACCCAGCAACTACTGGAAGCCTTCCAAAACCCAGGGATCTTTCCCCAGAATGAAGTCAGCATTGGGGATAGCACAGCAGAGAGCTGGAAAGAGCCACTGGATCCACCAGTCCTGAATCCTACCCAGCCTTTGACGTCCTGTATTGGAGCCAATACATTTCTTTATGATAAAAGTTAGTTTGAGGTTGAGTCGGGATTTCTGTCCCGTATTTTAAAGCATCCTAGATGCAGCCTGGTAAACATAAAACATGGTAAACACATGTGGCTTGATTTTATTGGCAGCATGGTTAACTGGTTCAAGCTACGGTTCAAGCTATTCTTTTCCTTCTGTGATTATGACCATACACTCACCTGAAAGGTGAAGCCTTTCTCCTGTCATGGCTACCTGACTGAAAAAGCTCAGCCAGAATCTCAATTCCTATAACCTCCTATCCATCCATCCATCCATCCATCCATCCATCCATCCATCCATCCATCCAGGTGATGAATTAATAAATTTATATCAAGCACTTACTGTGAGCAAGTCATTTTGCTAGGCACTGTAAGGCCATCAAAAAGAAAAAAATAGGTTGGGCGCAGTGGCTAGTGCCTGTAATCCCACCACTTTGGGAGGCCGAGGTGGGTGGATCACCTGAGGTCATGAGTTTGAGACCAGCTTAACCAATATGGTAAAATCCTGTCTCTACTAAAAATACAAAAATTAGGCGGGTTTGGTGCCGTCCGCCTGTAGTCCCAGCTATTCAGGAGACTGGGGTGGGAGAATTGCTTGAACCCAGGAGGCAGAGGTTGCAGTGAGCCAAGATTGCACCACTGCACTCCAGCCTGGCAACAGAGCAACACTCTGCCTCAAAAAAGAAAAAAAAAATCAGATGCTTTTTGTTCTCAGAGACCTTATAGTGTAAAAGGGGAGGAAAAGTATGTATACAATTAACTATGGCAAAATGTAGAAAATTGTTAAGTGTCACTAGATACAGTGCCACAGTAGATCAATGAAAGGAAGAGACCGTTTCCAGCTGGGAGGATTAGGGCCATTTTTGGTAAAGAAGATGGATTTTATGCTAGATCTTGGATGATCCTGAACTAGCACAGAGGAAATGAGCATTCCTGGCAGAGAAGAGCAGGAGAAAAGGCCCAGCAGAAAATCACAGAGAAAGGAAGGGAAACAATTGGCTGGAAAATAAGGTTGGAACTTGAAAGGGTCAGTGAGGCCAGATAGTAATAGGATATAATTCCAGGTCGAGGTCTTATTCTGTGGTCAGTAAGTTGGGTTTTGAGTCAGGTATAAGCTGGGCAATAGAATGTGGTTTTGAAAGAAAGGAAGAGTATTCAAGGCAGAGCACAGCAGGAGCAGATAGAAGAACCCGGATGGCTGGTTTCTCTTGACACAGGCAGGAAACACTCTTCTTCAATGGTGAGTCAGGCTGGACGATAGGGGAAACTCTACTCGTGAGGCAGGAGGGTCTAGAATGAGGGACAGTTACCCAGAATCTGGGAGCATCAAGCTACTCCTTCATGAGTCAGGCCCAGCAAGCATGTTTATGAGCAGTGAGATTAGAAAACCTATGGGCAAGGACTGGGTGTGGTGGCTCACGCTTGTAATCCCAGCACTTTGGGAGGCCGAGACGGGCGGATCACGAGCTCAGGAGATCGAGACCATCCTGGCTAACACGGTGAAACCCCGTCTCTACTAAAAATACAAAAAATTAGCCGGCCTGGTGGCGGGCGCCTGTAGTCCCAGCTACTTGGGAGACTGAGGCAGGAGAATGGCATGAATCCGGGAGGCGGAGCTTGCAGTGAGCCGAGATGGCGCCACTGCACTCCAGCCTGGGTGACAGAGTGAGACTCCATCTCAAAACAAACAAACAAACAAACAAACAAAAAAAACCTGTGGGCAGAACCATGTAGATTGACAAGAAATAGGTGAACGCCGTATGTTTCCAGGGGCCAGACAGGTGAGGATCTGAGCAAAGACAGAAGCCAAAGCGGTGCAAACCTGGAAGGACAGGAGCAAGGTAGCTCAGGAGCTGACTGGGCAGTAGCGTCGAAGGCCCAGATACAGTGTCCAGGCAAAGGGCCAAGAGCCCAGTCAAGGAAGACAGCTGCGTTGCAGAGATAAAGTGAAGAAACCAGAGTCAAACAGACTCAGGTTTGAATCCAAGACTATCTTATCTGCTGTGTAAACTTGGGCAAGCCACTTAACCTCTCTGAGGCTTCTGTTTCCTTGGCTAAAAAGGAACATAATAATGTCTACCTCAAAGAGTTGTTATAAGGAGTATAAATAATATATGAAGAGTGCCTGGCACTTGGAGCACTCAGTAAATGAGAGCTATTGTTATTATCAATATCACCCTCATTATTTATATTGAACTATAGAGATTGCTTTGGCTCAGGCTGAGAAATAAAGCAAGTGAGAGGAGTCTTTGCCAAGAACAAAGAAACCACCAGGAGGGGGAACGGGCCTCTGCAGAATTGATCACAAATGCTCTCTCGCTTATGTATTAGTCATTTGTCACTGTTGATTTATGCATTCGTTCTTATACTCAGTAATACCAACACCATTGTCACCATTGCCATCATTCCCTCCAACAAAAAGAAGAAGAACCTTAGATTTCTGCTAAAACAGCTAAACAGGCTGTGTTCTGCCCCTGGCACATCTCTTCATCTTTTCTGTGGAGTGAGCTGCTATTGGTGTTCGGAGATACCACCTGTCCCGAGTTGCTGACAACCATCTCCATGGTTTCTGGCCAGATCTCATTAGCTAAGTGAGGTCAAGCCCAGTGAGGTTAAATGCTGACAAGGGAGAGGGTGGGGGGATACACAGATGATTACAGGCATTGGGATGGGATGGCATGGCTGACCCAGCCTGGTGTTAGCTAGAAAACCAAGGTCACAACCTTTTGCAGTCTCTGAGGAGCCGCGTGACAACATATTTCATCAGATGAGGATGCCGGCTACAGTGATCCTGCATGTTTCCAACAGATACGGTTTACCTGCTCCCTCTACATTCAACTGATGCCGTTAGTGCCCAATCCAATAATAACCCACAATTTATTAAGCTCTTACTGTTTGCCAGGCTAACGACAGGCCAAAAGGCAGGGCTAAAGCACTTTACATACTGTCCCATTTAATCCTCACCACAACTCTATAAAGTAAGTATTATTATCTGCTCCATTTTACCGATTAATAGAAGTTCAGAGAGGTTAAGCAAGTTGTCTAAGTCCGCATAGCTAGTAAAACTGTACAGCCAGGTTGGGAAGACAGGTTTTGCTGATTCCAGATCTCCAGCTCTGAATTAAAATGCTAATGGATGCTTCTCACGCTTTAATGTGTATACAAGTTACCAGGTGATTTGTTAAAATGAAGGTTTTGATTCAGTAGATCCAGATGGGGCCTGAGATGCTGCATTTCTTAGGCCGTGTGTACGCTGTCGGGCCGTGGGTTATACTTTGAATCACAAGACGCTTGTCTGATAGATTTGGTTCACAGGTTGGCAGGCTTCTCTTTGAAGGAGGTTGGGTTTTGGTCTTAGGGTTAGGCTGAGAGGCTTTAAAACCATTCAGGAAGCGTGGATTTTAGTTCTATGCTGCATGCTAAATCATCATAAATTTATCCCCTTAAAACAACTCCCCATTCATTACTTTACAGGTTTTCCCCCAAAACTGGAAAAGGCGTGACTCTACTCAGCTTCTCACAGGGCTAAATCAAGATGTCATCTGGGCAGTGTTCTTATCTGGAGCTCAAGGGCCTTGTCGAAGCTCATTCTGGTTGTCATAGATTCAGTTTCTTGTGGTTAGGGGACTGAGGCTCCTGTTTCCTGGCTGGCTGTCAGCCGGGGGCCACTCTCAGTTCCTAGAAACTGCCGCATTTCTTACCACCTGGTCCTTTTATCTTCATAGCCAGCAATAGAGAATCTCCCTTTTGTTGAATTCTTCTCACGCTTCAAACCTCTTTGACTTTTTCTGTCTTTGACCTCCAGACTCAGAGTTAAAGGGCTCGCGCTATTAGATCAAGCCCACCTAAACAATCTCCCTATCTTGGGACCTTAATTACATCTGCAAAATCCCTTTATAGCAGAACCTAGGTTGGTGTTTGATTGAGTAAATGGGAGAAGGCTCATGGATTCCAGGGGCAGGAAACCTTAGAGGCTTAGAATTCTGCCTACCACAAAGTGTTTTGGTTTTCCTGGATGAGCTGCATTGTTGATTGATCAATGTTTGTAGAGTCATGGAAACTGAAACTATATAAGCTTTCTCATTTCTGCTTTCATTTCCACTCTCTTGCTGTAAGCCTCTCCTTTGGTACGAAATTTACCAACAATGATTTCAAAATAAAAATGGACTGTCAACTTCCAGCAAATTGAGCTTAGCCCTTTTTCTCATTTATTGTATAAACTGAAAGTGTAAAACAGAAATTGATACATAGATCATTTGGAGTTTTTTCACTGACTCATTAGCAATGTCCAGGAATAAGTCTCCAGATGCAGAGATGTTTATAGAAGGCAGTACTTCTTACTCAAGGAGCTCTAAGTGCCCACGGATGACGTGAGCTGACAAACAGTGCCTGCAAAGATCTGACTGAAATCACAGGAATCAAGCCCATCTTTTCTGATTTCTAGCCTATTTTCCTTCCAATGGCACTGTCCTAAGGTTGTACAGCTTAGAAAATGTTAACCCAGTATTGTTTTCCTTACTTGCATGTGAGAGACGAGAAATTAAAGTCAAAAGCAAGCAGCTGGAAACCTCCAGGGGAGGGGATTCCCAGGGGTTCTCTATAGAGGGGAGAGTTCTTTTCTCCCCGAGCAAAGCAGAGAGAGAAGCAGCACACATACCCTGTGGATTCAGGGTTTGGAAAGCGTGGATGTGTTGTCCATTTGGGCTGCCATAACAAAATACTACACACTGAATGGCTCATAAACCACAGAAATGTATTTCTCACAGTTCTGGTGACTGGGAAGTTCAAAATCAAGGTGCCAGCAGATTTTGTGTCTGGTGAGAGCCTGTTACCTGGTCATAGATGGCTGTCTTCATGTGGCAGAAGGGACAAAGGACCTCTCTGGGATCTCTTTTAAAAGGGTATTAATCCCATACGTGAGGGCTACATCTCATTGCCTCCCAAAAGTCCCACCTTCAAATGCCATCATGTGGAGAGTTAGGTTTCAACCTATACATTTGGGGATATTCAGTCTATTGCAGGGGCCAATAACAGCCCCTCATCAAGAGGTGGAGCTAGGGAGGACAATATATCTGGCCCTCCATATCCACAGGTTCTGCATCCACAGACTCAACCAACTGAGGATGAAAAACACTAAAAAAAAACCCCAATAATAATACACAATAAAAAATAATAAAAATAATACAGTATAACACATATTTACATAGCATTTACGTTGTATTAGATATTATAAGTAATCTAAAGAGGATTTAAAGTATGGGAGGATGTGCATAGGTTATATACAAGTACTATATCATTTTATATCGGGGACTTAAGCATCCCCCAGATTTTGGTATCCTGGAGTCCTGGAAGCAATCTCTCCCCATCCCCTACAACCAGGGATGAAGGATGACTGTACTAGTGATTCTGTTTCTTTGCAATTCTCCTTAGTACCTCCAAAGCTCTAGCAAGATCATCACACAGGAAACAACATCATTTTCTTAGCCCACTCACAGCATAGAGAACAATGAAGTAATGGCTGTAGACAAATCCAAGTGTCTATTGCGACCTCAGGGTAAGGAGGGAAAATTGGTAGTGGTGTTGCTTCCTTTAGAGCTTAAAAGGCACAACTGAGGTGACTACCCTTCACTCCATTTTTGCTAGCACATAATAAGCTCTGCTTTGCATTTTTGGTCCCATGGCATCATTTTTGAAATATGAATCATAAAAGCAGTGCATTTCTGCTATGCCTGCTGAGACTTGCTTTATCACCCTCCTATTTCAGCATCAATAAAATGATGCTGTCATTCCAGCTGGGAGGTATTTTGATTGTTCCAGACAGAGAGCTGGCTGATCACATTGTGAGTGTGTGTGAGTGTGTGTGGGTGTGTGCATACTTGTGTGCATGTGCCTCGCTTCTGGGGGCTGAGAAGGAAATTGTCTTACCTTAATAATAAATGTATTTTGATGGTAGCTGATTACTAAGTTGAGACTTTCTATAAAATCTTCTAGCATCATGGTAATTTACTAACAGACATAGAAAATCCCTTGATAAAGGCATCATTAGTGAAAATCCTCTGCCACTAGCTTCTAAATAGATGCGTAAAGGTAGGGTAGTAGAGACCAGGAGTAAAATAAGAAGGTTGCGGTAAATGACCTCTAAGGGCCACTTTTATTTAAAGAAAATTCCAAGCATAACATTGGAAGACCTAGAGATGATGCTAAATGCCTGAAAAGGGAGAATATAAATTTAGGAAGGTAGTAAAAATTTTCTCAATGATAAAGGAACTTATGAGTATGGGTATTTGCATGTATATGTGTCTACTGTGTCTTTAATATTGAGGGGAATTTTTTTCTTAAATCTCAGAATGATGGCTCAGTTGATGGCAAAATGGAAAGGATACAGAGACCAGCCAGGAGCCCAGGAGCAAGGCAGGCGTTTCCAGAAGCTCTTGGCAGAGTCAGACCAAAGAAGCAGATTTGCCAACCAGTGCTAGGTAGGGTGTGCGATTAACTACGGGTGGGTGGAGCACAGCCCTCACACTACAGAGGTCTGAACAGCTGTGAAATCCAAATGGGCTGCTCAGGATAGTGGGTAGCAGGGACTGCACCTTCGAGGGTGAGGTTCAGAGGCAGGATTTGGGTTTTTTTTTTTTTTTTTTAAAAGGATTAGCAAGAGAAAGCACACAATCTAGAACAAATGAGATATCAACAAGAGTCACTGAAAAGGGGCCTAGGCGCAGGCTGTTAGGGACTTGATCTTCAGGAACGAGACTGGCTACTAGAATCAGAGAAAAGGTTTGTGTAGGTCCAATAGCAAGGCTGATTTGATGCTATCATGTTGAGAAACTCATACTCTGCTTTGCATTTTTGCATTTTTAGTGCCTCCAAAGCTTTTTATATTCTCCCCAACTATAGAGATACTCTAGGGCCTAAGTTGCTCCCAGCCGTGCTAATCACCAAATCACAGAATTTGGCAGGTGATTTCAAGAAGTTTAAAAATGTGTCCCGTCCTCAAGGTATTGATAATCTATTTGGGAGGAAAAGGTCAGCACATATGAGACAGAAATATGTCTACTATGTCCATTTGCTGTGTTATGTACAAGTTGTAGGTGTTAAGAAACATAAAAGTTAGTATGTGCTGGAGAGTTCAAGGACGGCTTCACAGAAAAGGGATGATCTAAGGTTTTTTTTTTTTTAATTTTTTTATTTTTGAGACAGGGTTTCACTCCATCGTCTAAGCTGTAATGTAGTGGTATGATCACGGCTCACTGCAGCCTTGGTCTCTCAAGATCAGTTGATCCTCCCACCTCAGCCTTCTGAGTAACCCCAGCTGGGATTGCAGATGCACATCACCATGCCCAGTTCATTTCTTGTATTTTTTGTAGAGACAGGGTTTTGCCATGTTGCCCAGGCTGGTCTCGAACTCCTGGGCCCAAGGGATCTGCCCACCTGAATCTCTCAAAGCATTGGGATTCAGGTGTTAGCCGCTGCACCCGGCCTGGTTTGAAGTTTTTTTAAGCGAAGAAAAGCAGAATTGGGGCCCTGGGGTAGAGCCCAATGTTCGTGGGGGTGGAGAGAAGAGATGTTCATGGGGGCGGAGAGAAGAGATGTTCATGGGAGTGGAGAAAAGAGAGTCAGAAATATCCTGAGACATTTTTCTCATCATTTTTACCCCAACAGGAATAGTTGAGCCTCTTATTTCTGCAAGGGAAGCTGGTAGTGGAGCCACTAGTGAGCACTTAGAAAGTAGACGATAAAGAAAGGAAGTGGAGTTGGCTTAATGAGATAACATGATTAGAATGGTTGCGTTGGTAGCTCCTGAACTCTTTCTCTGCGGCTGTTTCAGTCTCCTAGCTAATCTGGCCCTGACTTATAATACTGCCAACTTCAAGCCTTCAGGGCATTTTATACAGCTTCCTGTCTATGCTTCCCACCCTTACCACTCCCTCCCCTTGTTTTCCTTTCATTTTTTAAATGACTACTATTGAATCAAATTTTCCTATTAATTAAAACCCTTGGGATCTTGGAACCTTAGTCAAGTTTCCCCTCATATATGACATAATGATGTACATTGTGTTTCAATGGCTCTGGATGCCATCACTGATAGAATAGGTCACCTGTTTAGCATAGTCAGGATGAATGTCACCATCAAGATGATTACTCTATATCGAAGAGTATGAGTCAACTCAGCATATTCATCTATCTTCGTGACTTTTTCTTTTTTAAGAGTTTTAATGTATTCCTTTAGTACTGGCAGTTGCTTTTCCCAGTCTGCTGCGCTGAAGAAATTCCTAATGGTTAATGTCAGATCCCAGATACCGGCCTATAATGCTGAGAAAGGAAATAGTGTCAGAGAATCTTGATTTTTAGCTGCTGTTTTACTCTGCAGGAGCAGAGAGAAATAGGAGTAGGGGTAATTTATTTCCTTTAGCAGCTGCTGAAATAGACCTGACATTTGGGTTGGAAAAGTCTATCAACTCACCTCAATTTAGAGAAATGATTTTTTAACCTTAAGAAATTAACATATGTATTGCATCACTGAGGAGGGTTTTCTGTGGGCTTGTAGCAGGAAAAATCCAGACACTCTATGGGGCTATGCTACAGACATGGTGGCCCATGCAAGGAACTGGTAGTTGTGGGAGACAATGGCAATGATTGACACTTGCCTGGCAATTTACAGCATACTGTTTCAAACCTGATTTAATTCTCTCAGTAAGCCTGAGATAAAGAGGTTATTTTATGCATTCCACAGATGAGGAAATAGACTTGCTTTCTTAAGCAACAGGCAGTGAGTTACAATCCAGAAGTGAACACAGTCTCTCTGAATCCCAATCCTACACCCTTCCCAGTAAACAGGTTCTGTTCCACTGCATGGCAATCAGTTGTGAGCTGTTTCACACAAGAATTCATCATTAACAAAAGAATTATATTTGATAGTGATAATTTAGAATCGTAAGTCAGAGTCTCTCATGTTCTTGTATTGAAGTGCATTTAAAAAAAATTTTTTTTTTAGATGGAGTCTTGCTCTGTCGCCCAGGCTGGAGTGTAGTGGCACGATCTAGTACTGCAACCTCCGCCTCCCAGGTTCAAGTGATCCTCCTGCCTCAGCACCCCCTCAGAACTAGTAGCTGGGGTTACAGGCATGTGCCACCATGCCTGGCTGATTTTTGTATTTTTGGTAGAGATGGGGATGTTGGCCAGGCTGGTCTTGAACTCCTGATCTCAGGTGATCCACCTGCCTCAGCCTCCCAAAGTGCTTAGATTACAGGCGAGAGCCACCGCCCCCAGCCTAAAGTGCATTTTTTGAGCGGAAAGAATGGGTCAAATTGCAGCAAGCTATCTGGGTAATCACATACAGCAGTTATAGCTGTGCAATAGCACTAAAAGACCATGGCTGGTGGAGATCATAATAGTTGTTGTGATTATAAGTTATTGTCTTGTTTTCCTCCCTGGAAAATACTGGGTTTCACCAAAGTTTGAATCTAAGTTTTCCTATGACAGTGTGCCTGCTTGTGTGAATATCATCCATTTTGAATATCTCCGAAAGACATCAGTGGAGAATGTGGCTCATCGTGCAGCCTTCCTGACAGATCTGACTATGGTAGTGCACACACTACCTTTAAGCCCTGCTATGTATCATAGCTGGGTACTCATCCCTAACACATACGCTTCGCTTACAATGAAACTTCTAATGGACTCTTGCTTATAGGGCAAGCTTGTATAACCAACTCTCAATTCTTATTTGTATGTAAGATCAAAACGACAGTGTTCTGTTAATGGCGATACTAGTACAGTGTCCGCAGATACAGGCAATCGAAAACTGAAACACTCTTACGACACAAATACAGTGTAAACGTTCTTGAAAAACTGGGAATTTGCTGCAGCACCACTCCTGGCCACTCCCCAGAAATTCGGAGGTTGGACAAGCTAGTGTGATAGTAGAAACATTTGAAATGTTTGGGAGCCATTTTTACACAAACTTGTGTTGTTGCTTTTTTTTTTAACGTTAAAAAAGGCATATTTTGATGCAAGAACACAGGATATGAGTTTGCACTAAATAAAGATCTACATCTACACAACAGGTTCTCAATGGCGGGGAGGAGAAGAGCTTTTTATCTTCCATGAGATACTCAGCAATATCCGAAGACCTTCTTGATTTTCCCAACTTAGGGCTGGAGTGTTAAAGCTATTGGCATCTAGTGGGTAGAGGCTAGAGATGCTATTGCTGTTAAACATCCTATAATGCCCAGCCTTTATCCCTGCAGCAAATAATTATTCACCCCCAAATGTTAACAGGGCTGAGGTTAATGAAGCCCTAATCTACACTGACATTAAAATGATAAGCCCCTTGGTAGAAATTGTTATCTGATGCAGCTGAGCAAACTGCAACGGGGTTCATTTACAGAAGGGAAAAAAAGAGTGTTACTATAACCAGATATCCCCATGTCCTCAGATTTTGGGAGACAGTTTTGTTGTTGTGATGGTGGTGGTGGTGGTTTTTGAGACGGAGTCTCACTCTGTTGCTCAGGCTGGAGTGCAGTGGTGCGATCTTGGCTCACTGCAACCTCCGCCGCCCGCGTTCAAGCAATTCTCCTGTCTCTGCCTCCCAAGTAGCTGGAATTATGGGCATGTGCCACTATGCCCGGCTAATTTTTGTATTTTTGGTAGAGATGGGGTTTCACCATGTTGGCCAGGCTGGTCTCGAACTCCTGACCTCAGGCAATTCCACCCGCCTCGGCCTCCCAAAGTGCTGAGATCACAGGTGTGAGCCTGACCTGGGAGACAGTTTTGTTCAAGTCCCCCAGCCCATGGTAGAAAGTTACAATATTTCCTGTAGGTTGATGGGTGACTTTGTTTTAGTTGTGGGCTGAGACACTCTTTGCTTGATTCACTGCTACGGCCTGTTCCAAACTGTTGCTTTCAGCCCCTGCCTTTGCTGCCCTCCCCCTGACTGCCTGGACCATTCTGTTTCACTTTGGATATGATTTTTCTTTCTTCCTGCCTGAAAAATCCCTCTTACATATGCTTATTGTGGGTTGCAAAGCATTGCTGATAGGTCAGCGTTGTTTTTGAATTTCTCAAGTCTTCCTCACCAAAGGAAATTTCCTGCTGCCCTTGAACTTGTGTAGGATTTAGCTGGCCCGTGGAGTGGCCAGAGTTCTCCACCCTCTCATATCTCAATCTTCTTTTCAGATCCGTAGGCAATCTCTCTGAGCAGCCAGCGAAAACCCCACAAATTCCTATTTCTCTCTCATACAAACTAATTTAGCCTTCTTTGTTTCACTCCCTTCTTCCTCTGCCCTGGGTGGAGTGGGAGTGGGATTACTGAAATAGGAACATCAAAGCATTTTTCTAACAAACAACAGCAATCACAAAAACAACTCATATCCCAGGAGATAAATTATGCCACTCTTCTAGAAGGCAAAATGTATGTACTTGTTTTATATAGAATTTATTTTCTTCCCAACACACTGGGGAGAAACAATGGAGTGTAGCTGTTGTGAGCAGCGGGCACTGGTCTAACTGGAGTTAGACCACTTGGGGTTTGAGTCTTGGTTCCATCACCTGTTATCCGTGTGACCATGGGCAAGTTACTTGACCTATCTGTTGTCCCTTAGTCCCCTCACTATTACAATGGGGAAAATAGTACCTACCTCAGAGAACTATTGTGAGAATTTTTAAAAGGCAGTGATGTGAAGTGCCTTCATTCAGTGGCTGACACACGGTGGCTGCTCGACAGTGAGTACTAAAGAGTGGGATGTGTAAGTAGACTGCGCACATAGAGAAAGAGCATACAATGAGCACATTCCAACACACAGGGGTGAGTGTACTAAGCTATAGGGTTCAAAGAAGACAAAGAGCTTCCGCTCTTAAAGAAATCCCAGGCTCCTGGGAAAGATGGAAAAGTAAACAAATAACTGTAATGCAATGTGACAGTGCTACAGCAGAGGTCTGTTTGTACTTGTCAAAAGATTTCTACTCAGCAGTGGCCATGACATCCTGTTGTTATGGATAGACGTTAGTTTCTATCCCACTAGAGAATCACAATGCATATTTCATTCTCCGTGCAGTGAAAGGCAGTCAAGTAGAGTGTTTCTGAGTGTTTGGATTTGGTCAGTCCCACTGTCAAAATCCACAGCTTAAGGAACAGAGATGTGTCTCTGTTTGTCTTTGCTGGTGGGCTCCCCTATCCTGTATAGTCTTAAAGGGGGCTTCATTCCCCCATGGTGGGTTGTTTCTTGATTAAGATTTTGGGGCTTGCTGGGTATGGTGGCCCACGCCTGTAATCCCAGCACTTTGGGAGGCCGACACAGGCAGATCGCTTAAGGCCAGGAGCGCGAGACCAGCCTGGTGAACATGGCGAAACCCTGCCTCTACTAAAAATACAAAAAAATTAGCCAGGCATGGTGATGCATGCCTGTAATCCCAGCTACTCGGGAGGCTGAGCCAGGAGAAACTCTTGAACCCAGGAGGTGGAGGTTGCAGTGAGCTGAGATTGTGCCACTGCACTTCAGCCTGGGCAAAAGAGCAAGACTCTGTCTCCAACAACAACGAAAGACTTTGGGACTCGGCATAATCTTAGAACGTAACCAAGGACAAACTACCTCCCCCAGTCCTATAGGAGAGTAAAAAAGATTCATCATCCCACATCTAAAAAGGGCCTAAGTTGACAAGTAGAACTTTTAATGTGCCAGTTTTAAGTACCTTAAATCACTGAACCGTATGTTATTGTTTTTAATGATTTGCATAGTGAGTAAAGGACCTGAGTAACCACATTTTCAAAAAGCAATGATTATTAAAATGCAACAAGCATTATTCTTTGTGTGATTTCAAAGAAATCCTCTCCCCAACCTCTAAAATATATCATGGCCTACGGTAACTTACAGAAACTCTGTGAGTTACTGTTTTTCTAATTAAAGTCGATGAAAACTTAGATTTTTAAAACAACTGTAGAGAATATTGGCAAAACGTTGAGTGTCACAAAACAAGAAGCAGCTGTCATCATGGAACAGTATAATACGAAAGTCAATCAAATGAGAAAAACATCAAAGTTGAATTTATTCCTTACACCTGACCTGGATAAATTCCAAGTAGATATTAATATTTAAATTCATAAAATGATACCATCACGGTATTGGAAAAAAACTAAAAGAGAGTTATTCACCTTAAAGTGGAGAAGGCATTTCTAATGATGACATTAAATCCAGAATTATAAAAGATTGATAAATTCAATCTTTCAACATCAAAATTTCTGCATAAACATAGTCAAAAAATGACAAACTGCAAAAATATGCCTAGCTCTATTACAGACCAAAAACTAATTTCGCTAACATATAATGAGCTTCTACAAATAAGAAAGCAAAAGACATACAATGCAATAGAAAAATGGACAAAGACACCAGCAGTGACTAGATAAAGAAAATGTGCCATATATACACCATGGAATACTACACAGCCACAAAAAAGAATGAAATCATGTCTTTTAAGCAACATGGATACAGCTGCCAACTAATGCAGAAACAGAAAGCCAAATACCACATGTTCTCACTTATAAGTGGGAGCTAAACATTGAGTACACCTGGACATAAAGACAGGCACAATAGACACTGGGGACTACAAGGAGGGAAGGAAAAAAGGGGGACAAGGGTTGAAAAACTGTCTATTGGGTACCATGCTCACTACCTGGGTAACAGGCTCAATCATACACAAACTGCAGTAACGGGAAATATATTCTTGTAACGAAACTGCACATGTACCCTCTGAATCTAAAGTAAGAGTTAAAATTTAAAAAAAGAAAAGAAAAATTGGCACAGAATATGAACAGGCAGGACCTGAGGAGAAAAAGTACACATGGCTCCTAGGAACATGCAAGTGGCTCAGCCTCACTCACAACAGAGAAATTCAAATTAAAGCTACACAGAGCCATCATTTTTCAATTATCAAATTACCAAAGATCCAAAAATCTGACAATATGCGTGTTTGATGACGGTGTTCTGAAACAGGCTTTCAGCATCTATTCCTCCTCTCTGATTCCTAACACAATTCAGTTTTATGTAGGCATTTATCCCTCCCAGCATATCCCCTATACTTCAGCTCACATTTGGGACTGACTGATCTAAGGATAATTCCACTCTCCTGGGCAGTAATTGGTTCGGGAACCCAGGCCAGAATGAGTCAGTGTATGGCAGTGCCCTGAGGACAGGGGTTCACTCAAGAATAAGGATGTAACCAAAGGTATGTTGGAAGTTCCTGGGAGGGAAATTTCCTTGCTCTTAGGTGAACTTCTAATTGATGGCATTGCTATGTGAAACCTGCAATGGCTATAGCCATTTTGCCTCCATGAGAGAAGCCAGCTAAGGCCAAAGCCAACACACATAGGAAGTCATCACAGGGCATTGCAGAGAGATAGATTCAGAGCCACTAAATTAAACTGCTCCTGCAGCCTGCTTGCCTCTTGGACTTCCAGTTGTACGAAGCAATCATCTTCCTTATTGTCGATGTGAGTTTGAATAGAATTTTCTGTTACTTGAAGCTGCAGGCTAGTAGCCATGTAGCACAGAGAATGTTTCCAAGAATCTAAGTGAAACACATGGGTAAGTCAGAAGGAAAAAATGTCTCTGAAGTTTCTCAGACTTAGCAAACTGCCAAAGCACATGGCATGTGTTGATATAAAAACTTTCCAAATCAGGCTGTGAACTCCAATTAGAATATAGTACAGAAGCAGAGGGGAGAAAGGCTGGAGAGACCAGGACAAAAGTTATCACACTTTAACACTGGTTGTGATTGGGTAGTGGGCCTATTAACTAAGCTTTCTCTCTCTTTCCTATATTTTCTCAGATAAAAATACCATGAATGTGTTACTTTTAGGATTAAAACTAAACACAAAAGACCAATTGGATGTAAAATCATAGAGAGGCTGGCCCGAGCAAACTCTCAATAAGTTGTCAGGTTTTCAAAATACAAGTCTGAAGGAAGAATGGATAGATAAATAAATAAATGCTTATAAAACCTCTGCATAAATTAGAGATTAGGAAGTTTAAGAATTCCTAGTAAACTCGAGGCTATTAGGACTGACGGATTTAAAACAAAACCCCAAAAGCAAATTTAGAATACAGCTGTCATGTTTAAAGCAGAGCTCATTTTTCTGTTCTTCAGACAATGATTTTTCACATTATTTTTGAGGTGTCATATTTCTAATCACCCCTCATAAGGAATTTGTTTTCATTTCCTAGTCATTCCACAGGCTGAGGGTCACTACATAATTCAGGTTGGGAGGCTGTCTCATCATCTTCGGGATCACAAAGAATGCTGAAGTGGATGAGATATTTTTCCCCTTATTTATTTTCTGACAACCCTGAGAAGTAGAGGGGAGATGAGGATTCCATAAAGGAGACTCAAGTCTAGGGTAATTAGAGAGGAGGAAACCAGGAAGAGGGAGCAGTGACCTGGAAGCAAAGAGATTAAATAAGCCGGGGACTGAAAAATGCCTGCTGGATTTGGCAACTAGGAAATCATTGATGACGTGGGCACAAGCAGTGATGAGAGTGAAGGTCAAGGCAGGTGAAAGACACTGTTCACTCTTAAGACAGTTGGCTGCGAGGGAGAGGAGGAAGTAGCCCTGAGGATAAGAGTGCCTGCTTCTGGGCTGGAGGAAAGTGCCAGCAGAAAGGGAAAGCTGGTGGTACCTGAGGGACCAAGGTTAACAAACCCAGCAGGGTTTAGGTGGTGGGGTGGAGAGCACAGGTGAAGCCATTTTCTTAGGCAGAACAACACCGCAAAAAGAAAAAAGAAAACGAAGGATGACTGTATATATGAATAAATTGATAAGTGGGAGGGGGCAGGAGACTGAGGAATTACAGTCCAACACCCTCTGTGTTTTCTATGGGAGCCAGGGTGATGTGGGTTGTGTGAAAGACGTTGGTGAGATTTTAAAAGTCATTAAGAAAGACACAAGAAGTGCTGAGTAAGAACCGGAGAACTGCCAGGAGGAGTCCAGGTAACAGGGTCACAACCTGGAAAGTGTTAGCCTGCATGCTGGTGGCAGAGAAAGCAAATCCATCCAGTGCCATAGTTTTGGCCGATGGTAAGGTTGGGGAGAAAGGAGTGAAAAATCACTAGCCGTGGCATGATTGAATTGCAAAACTATGAGATCCACCATGGATGAGGAAATGAGGGGAGGAGAAGAGGTGGTGGTGGTGATGGTAGGAAGCTCAGAGGAAAGAAAAGAGGAAAGAAGTGTTTAAAAAGGAAAGGCCAAGGACAGTGCTTCTCAATACCAGTTTGCAGAATAATAAAGAAGATTGTTAAAAATGCATGTCTCCAGGCTCCATGTGAGAGATTTCAATTTAGCAAGTCTTGGGTACAAGGTAGGAATCAGCTTTCTCCCCCAGGTTATTACTTTTTAAAGATGGGTAACGTGGGCCAGGTGCAGTGGCTCAGGCCTGTAATCCCAGTACCTTGGGAGGCCAAGGTGGGCAGATCATTTGAGGTCAGGAGTTTGAGACCAGGCTGGCCAACATGGTGAAACCCTGATTCTACTAAAATTAGCTGGGTGTGGTGGTACCTGCCTGTAACCCCAGCTACTGAGGCTGAGGTACAAGAATGGCTTGAACTCAAGAGGCGGAGATTGAGGGGGCTGACACTGCACTCCAGCCTGAGTGACAGGGTGAGACTGTGTTTCAAAAAAAAGAAAGAAAGAAAGAAAGAAAAGGATAACATGTGCGTGATGTAAAATTCATTAAGAAAAAAGATACACAATCAAAAGTAAGGTCTCTTACTGCTGTGGCAATTCCTGCTGCCATTTTCTCACATGTTCTGCTAGGGACATTCAGTACATAGATAATCACAAGCAATATATTCTTTTCTCTTATGACACATGCTGTTCTATACTTTTTTCATATATATATATATATACACACACACATACACACACACACATACATACACACACATTTTTTTTTAGACAGGATCTCACTTTGTTACCCAGACTTGGGTACAGTGGCATGATCTCAGCTCACTGCAGCCTGGACCTCCTGGGCTCACATGATCCTTGCACCTCAGCCTCCCAAGTAGCTGGGACTGCAGGCGTGTACCACAACATCCAGCTAATTTTTTGTATTTTTTTTTTGGTAGGGATGTGGTTTCACCATGTTGTCCAGGCTGGTCTTGAACTCCTGAGCTCAAGCAATCTACCTGCCTCAGCCTCCCAAAGTGCTAGGATTACAGGTGTGAGCCACAGCACCCAGCCACTTCACCATATATTTTAAAGATCAATCCTTATTAGTTCATTAAAAGATACTTCAGTATTCTATTGGCTGCTTGAAATTCTATCTTTTAATATCAAAAGATAGAAAACAATAGGTGTTTATACTATTTCAGAGACACCCAACACTGAGGGAGTTTTTCAATACCCTATGTATAAAGCGCCATAACTTAGATTATATGCTTGCTTGTTTGTTTGTTTGTTTGTTTGTTTTTGGAGATGTGGTCTCACTATGTTGCCTCGGCTAGTCTCAACTTCCTGGGCTCAAGTGATCATGCCATCTCAACCTCCCAAGTAGCTGGGATTATCAGTGTGCACCATGGCACCTGGCTCTAGGATTCTGTGTGTTGTTTTTTTTTTTTTTTTTTGAGATGGAGTCTCGCTCTGTCGCCCAGGCTGGAGTGCAGTGGCACGCTCCGCCTCCTGGGTTCACACCATTCTCCTGCCTCAGCCTCCCGAGTAGCTGGGACTACAGGCGCCCGCCACCATGCCCGGCTGATTTTTTGTATTTTTAGTAGAGACGGGGGTTTCACCGTGTTAGCCAGGATGGTCTCGATCTCCTGACCTCGTGATCCGCCCATCTCGGCCTCCCAAAGTGCTGGGATTACAGGCGTGAGCCACCGCGCCTGGCCAGGATTCTGTTTTTAACAGAACATTTTGACTTGGGGTCATTCATGGACTATACACATTGAGAAACACTTGTCATAGGACCTAAGCATATAATGAATTTACAGGAAGGAAATATTGAGATAAAGGGAGCAAGAAAACTGGAAGAACAGGGAGGTTTTACTTTACATCATGATCTTTACTAATTTGAGAGATTTTATACTGATATATAGCACCCTCCTATAATGTAATACAAAACATATATTTGTACGTAATTAGAAAATACTTATGTATATTAACAGCTACTGAATCCTGGTGACAGTGGGTGAGGCAAAACAAAACAAAAACCCCGCTAAAAGTCAAAAACCCCAAACAAATGGACAAAAAAAAAAAAAAACTGATAAGAAATATGTTCCCATGTACTGTCAAGGTTTCCATAAAGAAAGCAGTGAAAAATCTCCAAGGGAAAGATCTTTTTATGACGTCACTGGGACGTTCTTTTTGTCATTAGAAAAAAGCTTCAGCCATCAAAATGAAATGCAATGAGTCTGCAACCTTGAATTCCCCAGGACTCTTCAATTCTGCTTGGATTCCTTGACTCGGGGCTAGGACTAATTTAGAAAGTAGCAGAAGGTGGATTAAAACACAGGTTCATCTGATTCCAGTCCCCAGGCTCTTTCCATTAGGAACACCACCTTCTCACCAAGGGATGTTCCTGGTGTTCCTTGCCAGAGGAGACAGACATCTGGCCTCCAAAGGTGACAACTCTCATTTCCACTTAACTACAGGGAGGTGCTTGGGATGACACTGGTAGCTACTAACACAGGGGGTGAACTCTTCAGAGAATCATCAGACCACATCAGTTGGCCTAGTAAGTCCTGTTGGAATTATGCTACCCCCGCTGAAATAGAAAGATAAACAAGGCCGGGCGTGCTGGCTCATGCCTATAATCCCACCACCTTGAGAGGCCGAGGCAGGCGGATCACTTGAGGTCAGGAGTTTGAGGTCAGCCCGGCCAACATGGTGAAACCCCGTCTCCACCAAAAAATACAAAAATTAGCTGGGCGTAGTGGCGCTCTTCTGTAGTCCCAGCTACTCAGGAAGCTGAGGCACGAGAATCATTTGAACCCAGAAGGCAGAGGTTGCAGTGTTGAGATCGCACCACTACACTCTAGCCTGGGTGACAGAGTGAGAACCTGTCTCAAAAAAAAAAAAAAAAAGATAAACAAGCTCTTTCATGTGATATAGTGAAGCACATTAGACATCAGACTGGCATAGAAGAATCATTTAATATCAAAAGATGAAAAACAATGCATGTGTATATTATTTTTAATTTAGGGATTCACAATATTTGGGGAATTTCACAATATCTTGTATGCTTTCCCTTTCCTTTCATCGCCCTGCTCTCAAAGTGTGATAAGTTTAAGAAAAGTGAATTAGTTTTTTGAGACATGACAGAAGACACTCTCAGGATGACACAAAACCATAACAAGAATTACTAAACTAGCTGGTGTCACTAAAAACATATTTTACATTATTCATCATATGGAGTTGACATTTAAAAAAAAGGAGATTGGGTTGAGATTTCCAAGAAGAATCATCTCCTAGTTAGTAAGAAAGTCTTTTATTTTCACTTGTTTAGCTCCATATCCAGATGATGGTATTTTATAACTATATTATGCAAGATTTGGGAAGTTTCCATTTGATATTTGTTTTCCTGATGTGATCTAAAGTAGTACACAGCAAATGGCTAAAAGAGATTCATGGAAGAATTCTAGGGCACTTCTTTTTTTCCTTTTCTCTGCTTTCCTTTTTTTTTTGTCACAGGGTCTAAGTCTGTCACTGAAGCTAGAGTGTGCAATCACAGCTCACTGCATCCTCGACCTCCCAGGCTCAGGTGATCCTCCTGCTTCAGCATCCTGCATAGGTAAGACCACAGGTGCACACCACCACACCCAGCTAATTTTTGTATTTTTATTTTTATTTTTATTTTTGAGACGGAGTCTTGCTCTGTCGCCCAGGCTGGAGTGCAGTGGCCAGATCTCAGTTCACTGCAAGCTCCACCTCCCAGGTTTACGCCATTGTCCTGCCTCAGCCTCCTGAGTAGCTGGGACTACAGGCAACCGCCACCTCGCCTGGCTAGATTTTTGTATTTTTTAGTAGAGACGGGGTTTCACCGTGTTAGCCAGGATGGTCTTGATCTCCTGACCTCATGATCCGCCCGTCTCGGCCTCCCAAAGTGCTGGGATTACAGGCTTGAGCCACCGCGCCCAGCCTAATTTTTGTATTTTTTGTAGAGATGGGGTTTCCCCATGTTGCCCAGGATGGTCTCGAACTCCTGGGCTCAAGTAATCCTTCCAGCTAGGCCTTCCAAAGTGTTGGGATTATAGGTGTGAGTCACCACGCCCAGGCTTCTCTTCCAAATTCTCTTCGCCTTCATTTCATATTATTTTTTCCTTCCTTGGACTGCTATTCTAAGCTGGTGAAATGCTTTGAAATGTTGAAGAGTTACCAAATGAATGATAAAACAGATTAGGCTGGGCATGGTCGCTCACGCCTGTAATCCCAGCACTTTGGGAGACCCAGGCGGGTGGATCACCTGAGGTCAGAAGTTCAAGACTAGCCTGGTCAACATGGTGAAACCCCGTCTCTACTAAAAATACAAAAATTAGCTGGGCGTGGTGGCGGGTACTCAGGAGGCTGAGGCAGGAGAATCGCTCGAACCCGGGAGGTGGAGGCTGCAGTCAGCCGAGATCACGCCCTTGTACTCCAGCCCGGGCAACAAGAGCAAGACTCCGTCTCAAAAAAAAAAAAAAAAAAAAAAAGAAAAAGGAAAAAAGAAAAATTAGGTTAAAATCTCTAATTGGAAAGCCATTCGTTTCTGTGCTTTGTTTAATCAATGTATATGAACTGAGTGTTAATTGATGCTAACAGCTTTCTCTACTAGGCCCTGTGGAACATGCTGAGAAGTGCCTTGCCCTCAAGGAATGTACAGTTTAGATGGAGGGATTTGAAGTAGCACATAATTAAGTGCTAAATGAGTGGAACATGTGAGTGCTCTAGGCTGTTCAAAAAATAGAAGAATGTGTTTGGAGTAGTCATAGTGAATTTTAGTAGGCAGGTGGAGGGGTAATGTTTTCTAAGTAAGGCAAATGGTGTCAGTAAAAGCACGGTGGCAGAAATTAATAAATGAGTGGGCTGATAAGCATAAATAGTTATACTGATATTCACCAACAAAAAGGGTTCGTGCTGGGGAGTAGCAGCAGTTAAGTTGGAGAAAATCGTGATTCAGGTTGCCGGGGACTTTGCCCGGCTAAGGAGTATCCCTTTAGTCCTGAAGGGAATTAAAGGCTTTTAAGAAAAGTGGATTAGGGAGATTAATTTGTTGGTGGAAGGTAGAATGGTTTAGAAGAGGAGAAATTGGTGATAATAGGAGACTGCTGGGTATGAGTTGATGCGGGGATTCGCCAGAATGATTATCTGGCAACGTAAAGGAAGGGTTGAGCAGGAGAAAGATTGTGGAGACTAGACACTGGGGAAGGATATATGAAGTTCCAAGTCTGAGTGAGCAGGAAAATGTTGGTTTCACTAAGACAAAGAAAAGGGGCCGGTCTGGGGGAAGACGTGGATACTTACTGCATCTGGATCGTTGGCAGGACATGTGGGCCATAATGTCTAAAGTAGATAATTGCCACACAAAAATGGATCAGAGCTGCAGTTTGCATGACTCTGCTCCAAGGTGGGGTTATTAGATTTTGTACATTCAGCTTTGTCCTTTTCAGGCGGGAGAGAGCATCTGCTGTTGAGTACTCCCAGTCCCCAGGAGGACTATGAGCTAGTCAGAAAATATAATTTTAATAGGATTAGCCGAGAGATGAGCAAATGTCAAATGGCGATTTGGTAGTACGTCATGGCTGCTAACTTTGACATGCTAAGTGTAACATTATTAATGGCTTCTATGCACGGCTAAGAGGGTTAACACTTAGCAAAATTAGTTCCCTGGATTTTTGTCCTGCTCTTATGTTTTATGGGCATGATAGAGTGTGCTACCTTGGGCAAACGATTTAGCCTCTCTGTGCCTTAGCTTCTGGTTTATAAAATAGGAAGCTTGTTGTGGCAGCATTCATAAACATTTTGAGAGCTCCGGAGAGCACGGTAGGATTGTCTTTCTCCCCCTTGCCCCAGTGACTGAGTCAGTCATTTGGAAAAGTCAGCTTTTTCACTGGATACTTTCAATTGCTACTCCCTAAGTCAGTTAATTAGTATTTTTCTAAAATGCCTCTACCAGTCCTGAGCTGAAAGGTGTAGTCTCTAACTGCCTTTTCTACTCTCTGGGCCTGCCAGTCCTGCTAACCCCTTTTCACCCAGTGGCTATTGCCATGTGACTCCCACCTCTGGGTTCTGGGATCCATCCCAGTCATTTTGGAGGGCAACTAGAGCTTTATATTGACACTCTGGGACTTCAACATAAGGCAACCATGCTCAGTGTGAAATTTGGTCCTAGTTCTAGGTATCAGGCTCCTGCTTTGTTTGTAAGTCTCACTCTGTCCCCCAAAATCCAGCCTTTGAATATTTGTTTTGTCCTGTTGAGTCCTCAAACTTGGGCCTTCAGTGAAGGATCTCAGTAGCTCAAGGATCTGAATTCTATCTGTTTTCATCAGTTCCCTGTAGAAACTAAAGGGCAGACCTAGAAAACCCCAGCACTGAAGCTGGGGCCTTGCTATAAGCAACACACTTTCTCAAGGCTTGCCATGATTTCCCAATTTTTGCCCGCTCCTGGGTTTTCCAAGGCTATGTGTTCCAGCTGTCCATTGGCTTACAACACCCACATTCTCTGTTTAACAGGCCTGATGCCGGCTGCCTTCCTGGCCTGCTGCCGGTTCCATATCCTCCAGATACCGCATTCTGGCTGAACGTTTATCACACCAGCTGGGTTGGCCTCCGATTCCATGGATGTATCTGGTTCTAGTTTCCATTTCTCCCCATCCACCTCACCCTCATTACAGTTAATCCTTTTATATTAAACCATAGCGGATCTTTGCTGTTGTGGAAACTGATGTGGTATTGGAATTTTGTCCTTGTTTACATCTTTCTTTGTGTTGGAAAGGTTGGGATTACTTCCAAAACCTTCCCAGAGAGCTTTCCTGTCTCCTTTAGGGAAAACAAATGAAAACTTGACAATAGCTGGTATCTATGACACCAGCTTCAAGGCCACTATTTTAATTGTAAAATTGCATTATTTAATCATAATTTTGGTTTTAGATATACAAATATATTTTAAAGTATATTTTGTCCAGTGTTTACTCACATCTCTCAATTTCAAGGTATCTTACTGGAACTCAATGGCTTCGTGGTTATAAGGACATAAAGAAATCAAGGCTAGGGACGGTGTGGTGTTCTACAGTGGTAAGGTACATTAGAATCCTCCAGAGGACTTGTGAAAACAGATTGCTTGGTCCCACCCCACAGAGTTTCTATGGAGTGGTGCCCTAAGAATTTGCACTTTGACGACAACTGGTCATATATTTAAGCTGGTCACAGATAACCAGAAGGTGCTGAGCTGTTCTTAATCAGTTCAAACTTTTACCTGAAATGGATAACAAGGTGGAGAGCCTTGAGAAATGAACTTCCAAAGTTCAGTACATGCAGTTAGCACGACTGCTGGTTTTAGAGTTCTCAACCACTTACTGCTTATGAGCAATAAGTGGCCATAAGCATTTGGACAATCACTTACTTGAGTTTACAGGTTTTCTCATCCATAAAATAACAATAGCTGCTATGCTGCCCTCAAAGGGTTGTCCTGAGGTCTGAATGAAATGGGTGTGACAGTGTTTGAGCAACTATAAAGTGGTATGGCACTGGGAGGTATTGTAACGGTTTTTCATTACTCTTCTTAAAATATCACCAATTTCCTTTGGCTCTTGTTTCCCTCATTAATTATAGCAACTTGAATCTGGGAATACAGAGTACTTTTATTGCCATAAAAGCCAAACTTCAATAAACTCAAACTTCAAACTCTTTTTTAGAAAATTTTATTCAATGAGATCAGACACGCCTTATAAACATTACACAGAGCCAAGAATGATTCCGTTTTCACAGCTATAAAAAGAGACCTACAAGACCCTGTGGAATCACAGTTAATCTTTTTCAACCCTGTTGAGATTGGCCCATTGATAAAAATGGCTGCTAGTTACAGCACATTTAAAAATACAATCACCGCGTTCAAATGGTAACCTGTCCACTCCGTACTTCCATGTTCTGTGCCACTTCTATTAACTCGTCTTTGGAAGTAGTACATTCTCCCAATCTGGAAGTGGCTATTTTTTCCTCACACACAGGCCAACACAGTTCTTGCTGAACTTGGGTGCGTTTATGACTTTTCAACAGTGTCATCAGCCTTCAGTATTCTTCCAGGCCTTCAGTATCTCAGGTGGTTAGCTTCAGTTGTTCCTAGGTCTTTCATAAACATCATAAATGACAGGCGGGACGCTTTTCTGGAGTCAAGGTTTGTTAGTTTCGAAGTCGGAAAGACCCCGTTTAGAGACTGGTAGGTGAACTTGCCAGGGAGTCTACCACGGGCAGAATGGGGTCTCCTGGACCTGCCAGCCGCGTCTCCGCACCTCCGCAGTCCCCAGGGCCCCGGCCCCG
>NW_012102543.1:3058222-3074102 GCF_000951045.1 Mandrillus leucophaeus | reverse complement strand
AATCCGCGTGCGGAGCCCCGGGAGCGCGGGGGACCGTGCTGCTCTGCTCTGAGTGCGTGTGGGGGTCGTCCTCCAGGGGTCCTGGGTGGTGACTGAAAACCCAGCTCGGAACCTTCCTGCCTCTAAAAAACCGTTGTTGTGCTTCGCAGCGGATCTTTTCTGTTCAGCCCCGTGGTTGGTGGCCGTGGTGCTTCCTGGCCTCCCTGGGGGAGGGAGCGGGGAGATACGGGGAATCTGGCTGGCCTTTCAGCGAGTTTGTTTGGGTTGGTTCAAGGCCTTTGGCGGATAGGAATAGGGAGAGTACTGCCTGTTGCTGAATTCGGTGCGATCAGCTTCTCTGAATCATCTCTGTTTTTAAAGCGACATTGAAAGTTGTTAAGCACAGTTTTTAAAGCACTTTAGGTTAGGGTGGGGCGTTAGGGAAACTCTTGTGGACAGAGATGATACTTAAAGCTTCTTACAAAATTTTAAAGTAGTCAGAGGGGAGGAAAGGATCCGAGCTTTTTATTTTAGGAGAATTCGTTTGAATATATTTCTGCTAACTTTGAGGTTCTTCGTGGAGCTAGAGACAGGGTGCTGAGTTACAAAATCCCGGAGTACCACTATGAGAAGTGCAAAAGGTGAGGACACCCAATTCTTCCCTAAGTGAAGCTCAGTTTCACTAATTGGCAGGAAAATTGCTTGGGGGAAGATGTGCTAAATTTCACATTCTCAAGCAGATTCACATTTTTCCTTGAAATTGTTTTGAAGGGACTTATTGTTTGAGGTTAAAAAAAAAGCAATTAAGAAATGCTGATGGCTTGTGGCTTATTTTATTAGGGGGACTTGTTCAGTCTTGTTGCATTCTGAACATTTATCGTGAAGTGTTATAATTTTCAATTAATTCTGGCCTAGGGAGTTCTATTTGCACTACTATACCTTCCAGGAATATGACATCATTAATGAACGGGTTAATTACTTTGGGTGTAAGAATCCTCAGGCTGTCACAGCATTTTCAAAGCAGGTATCTTTTATGTCCAGAAGAATTGTAGATTTAAAACTGAAAATGATTTTTGAGAGGTAAGGATTAGTTTCTGGGTCCAGTATAAGATTTCTTTGTTAACACTTGCAGTAAACTGTGTGGTCATGGTTAAGTCTCTTTGTGTAATTAGCAAATGTTGCTGAAAGAATATTAGAGCAAATGGAAACCAATACAGTGAGTTTTTTTCCTTCATTTTGGGAGTTCAGTTAAACTGAATTCTCAAATATTTGAGTGTCTACCATGTACTAGACACTTTCTGAGATTGCTTCTGACTTCCTTATCTCAATTAATGGCAGTCCCACTCTTCCTAAACCTTTTAAAAACTCTCATTGATTATTTTCTTTCTTCACATTCAGTTCATCAGCAAACCTTGTGGGCTCTATCTTCAAAACCTAACTAGACTCCTCCTCCTTCTGCTCCTCCTCTCACCACCACCATCATCATCACCACGGCTGCCATCATTCCCTTCGTTCGTCACCGTTCTCTCTCCTGGATTATTGCAGTTCTCTAATGAGGTTCAATGCTTTTGTTCTTTATTCTCCATACAGAAGCCTCTGTGATTCTTCCAGATCATGTCATTCTGCTGTCAGAGCCGACCCTCTCGTGTGTCTCTATTCTCACAACCACACACACATTTGCCGCCTTACTCTTCTTGCCGAGAAGTATGTTCCTGCTTCAGCGCCTTTGCGCTTGCTTTTCCCTCTCTGGGTGACTCGTCTTTTCCAGATACCTGTGTGGCTGCTCCACTTTTTGCAGGTTCTCGTATATGTGAGGCTTTCTTTGATAGCTTGTGTAAAATAGCAACTTTCCTGGCTCTCACAACACTCTGTAGCCCACCTTTTAAAATAGTATGGTGTTTATTCCTAACTGATATCTATTTATTTGTTTTTATGTCTTTCTTATCTTATTAGAATATAAGCTCTGAGAGGGCAGGAACTTAGTTTCGTTCACTGCTGTATTTTTAGGACCTAGATGAGTGTAAAGCACATGGTAGTACTCCTATGATTGATTGAGAAGTGGACAAGACACAGCTTCTGCTTTCAAGGAACTTAAAATCTAGCCTGGGGCTAATGAGTTGTTTCTGTTAGAACAACTGTTAGAACTGCTAGGAAAGGGTAAGTAAAGAGGGACCCTGATCTTATAGTCAGGAGATGAATCCTAGACCAGGGGTGGTCAGGACAGAGGATTTGTGAACATTTTAGGAAACATACTAGTAAAAGGTAGACAGGCAAAATCGAACATTTTGTGTTGAAATCTCAGACAGCCATAGATTATTATTTGCATGCTCTTACAATAATAACTATAAGTGATAATGACTGTTTTAAAAGTATATTTATAGGTTCTTTAACCCCGTGACCTCATGAGGTTTTACTGTTAGTAGGCAAGTTGTCAGCTGAGATTTACACAGAGCTTTCTGAAGGCAAAGTCACTGTACAGGCTGCCTTTTATTTTTTCCTCCCAAAAAAGTGCCTAAATCTGTGGAGAGATCGTACATTGAGTTAGGAAAGTCTTAGGACTTTTTGTATAGGATTCAAACACTTTTGGTGTCTATTTAGGAGCGTTTGTGGATATTTGAAAGGTGGACTCTCTCTCTCTCTATATATATCAACTAGTTAAAAATATTTTAAGTAGTGAAAATAGAGAAAAAAATTTTGCTTCTTAATTCTGATTGTCCTGTCTGTTTCCCTTAAGGTACTCATTCTTTTTTTATCTAGTTACAGTTATTTTTGTACATGTCACAGATGATGAGCTTTAGGGGGTGGGTGGCATTTTTGTACGGTGGAAAGCAAATTGGAATTAGTGTCTTGATTTTTGAATCTTGGCTTTGTTATTGATTGTGTGTCCTGTAGGCAAGACTCCACCTTTCTGAACCGTGATTTACTCATTTGTGAGATATTTCATGGGTGTTTTGCAAGAAAATATTTATGAAATAGAAGAAATTGTTTACCTTCAGAACGGCCTTCAGTAAATGTCATTTGAAAAAATGGCTGTTTGGAAGTGTTTCCTCTATGATGCTGTATGACTGGAGGAGACTAAATAGCTCTGGATTATTAAGTCAAATCATTTTCATAACATATTGCTCAATATATTATTTTCCTTTATAAAGCAGTATATCCCTAGGTAATGAAATAGAACATTAAAATTTATGGCCAGGCGCAGTGGCTCACGCCTGTAATCCCAGCACTTTGGGAGGCTGAGGCGGGCAGATCACGAGGTCAGGAGATCGAGACCATCCTGGCTAACACGGTGAAACCTTGTCTCTATTAAAAAAAATACAAAAAATTAGTTGGGTATGGTGGCAGGCAGGAGAATGGCGTGAACCCGGGAGGCGGAGCTTGCAGTGAGCCAAGATTGCGCCACTGCACTCCAGCCTGGGCGACAGAGCAAGACTCTGCCTGAAAAAAAAAAAAGAAAAATCAAAATTTATTAAGTTAGTGGTTCCCAGACTCCAGTTGACATTGGAATCACTTGGCAATGTTAATGATGTGCAAGCCCTTTCTTATTCAGTAGATCTGGAGTATGACCTGTTGATTTGTATTTTATAAACACTCTAGGTAAGTTTAAATAACTTGATGAATATTCCTAACTCCCAGCCCCTGACTGACATCCAGCTGCTACTCAACATACTTCTTGGCTGTCTCACAGACATCTCGAAAGTATCATGCCCAAAAGCTTCTGATTTCCCCCGTAAACAACACTGCCACAGAACGTTTTTCCTCACTCTGTCATGTTAGTTAATGGCACTGTCTTGTATCTAGTTGCTTACCCCCACCCCTTGCTTTTGAGCAAATCTTACCCCTTTCTGCTCAGAGTAAATGACATAAATCTGTGTCATTCTTTGAAATATTCTCTAAAGATTTTCTTCGGCACTTAGAAAAAAATCCAGAATCTTTATCAAGCCCTCACCAGGGCTTATTCTGCCTTTGTTTACAGTTTGTGCAGTTTTCCCACTGTGGTGTAGTCACACTGGCCTTCTTTCTGTTACTTTAGCCCACGGAGCCTTTTCCTCCTGTGAGACCTCTGCACGTGTTGTGCCTTCTGAAAGGACACTCTTCCCTCTTGCTCTTTTTAAAGCTGGCTGCTACTTAATCTTTAGGGCTGGACTTCCGTATTATCCCCTCACAGAGGCCGAGCCTGATAGCCATAAAGAGGTTCCGTCTCTTTTTTTTCATCATTCCGTCCCATAACTTTCTTCCATAGCACTTACCACAGACATGTGTTTTTTGTTTGTTTACTTGTTTGCCCGCTCTAACACCTTCCACTGTCATACCTTGTAAGTTCCATGAGGGCAGGGACCAGGTCTGATTTACTCATCAGTGTTTATCAAGTGTCTGCATGACTGCTTGGCTCATATTAGGATCTGAAGAAGTACTTGTTGAATGAATTTTTTTTTTACATGTGAAGCTTTTTTAGACTTGTTAACTGACGTAGAATAGTTGGAGGTGGAGGGAGGACTGTGGTAGGCTGTATTATATGGTGGAGCTGCTTACTTAGGGGTTAGGTTCAGTGTCAGTCTCTAAGACAAAAATCAAATATAAAATTACTGAAAAATCAAATACAAAATGACCCTTGAAAAACAAATCATTGAAAGTGCAGCACATATGGCTTCTTGTGCATACAACTGTGCAGTTATACATACATACATGATATATACAGTAATATATACTACATAAATCTGTGAAGAGATTATATTCAGACTAAATCATTAACAAAATTTATAAAGGTTTCAACATTTTCTTCCTGGTTGTCTTCATTGTTTTCTGTAACTGATCTTTATCATCTTTAGAATGATGTATCTTTTATTAGTGAGGATTACTCTAAAGCTCTCAGGTCATTTTCTTCCCCCCAATTTAAAAGTATTTAAAGATCATTTTAAACAAGATTTAGTTAAGATGACTAAAACAGGGATTTTCATATTTTAAAATTTATATTTCTCTAAAAGTTTAGATCAAGCTAGAAAAGTTACTGTGCTATAAATTGGCAATTGTACATATGATTTTTAAGTATTATTTTCTGCATCCTTTAGGGAAAAGTTAATGACTAGTGCATGGGCTTTTTAAATCTACAGCCTGTGCCTTTTACCAGTATTTTCAATATTTAGGATCAAGGTGAATCTAATTATTTCCATAACTGGTCATGGCACAGATACAACTCTTATCCATTATATTACCTATAATAAATTAAGGGTACACTGTCCAAAGATGGTTTACACCGAAAACCAGCTACCATATGTTCTCACTTATAAGTGGGAGTTAAACATTTGGATACCCACAGATACACAGAAGGGAACAATAAATACTGGGGATTCCAAAAGCGAGTAGTGGGCAAGGGTTGAAAAACTGTCCGTTGGCTACTGTGTTCACTACTTGGGTGACAGCATCATTAGAAGCCAAACCTCAGCATCACTTAATATGCCTATGTGACAAACTTGTACAGGTACCTTGCTGAATCTAAAAGAAAAAAGACAAATGAGGTCTCCAAGAAAGTAGCCATGTTTGTCCATTTGTAGAAAAGTGTATTAATTTACCAAAAAAGCAGTCAATTTATAAAATGTTCTGTCTTTTGTTACATAAAGGTGGAGTGTTTTCTCCTGCTTGAAAATTACTGCAAATCATAAAATCACTTGGTAATTAGAAAACTAGGAAAGTTTCTTTTTTTTTCCCCAGCCTTTGAATACACAGATTCAATCAGGTAATTTGCCTTCTCTAGCTGACTTTACTGAGAGTTAAAGTTTTCAACATTTTATTAAAGAATTTTCAAACATATAGGAAATTTGAGAAAATTGTACCCACCACCTGGATTCTGTGTTTTTAAATATTATGTGTCTGTCTGTTTTATTCCTCTATCTGTCCACCCTTTTTTAGGGAGATGCATGTAAAGTAAGTTACACTTCTATACAAATCACCCCTAAACTCTTCAGCAGGTACATTGTCAGGTAGGGTTCTAAAGGCACAATCTTCAGCGAACCATTCAGTGAGTTTTGATAAATGCACACATTTGCGTAGTGTAGACTTGGCATGTTGTTGAATATCAGCATCACTCCAGATAGTTTCTGCTTGACCTTCTGAGTCAGTCCTCTCATCCTTGTTCTGACTTTTCATTATATATTAGTTTATCGTGTTCTAGAGTTTCATATAAATGGAATCATGTAGCACATGCTTCGTGTAAGCCACCTTCACTCAGCATAACGTGGTTGAGATTAATCCATGCTGTTGAATCAGTAGGGTTGTTCCTTTTTATTGCTGAGTAATATTCCTTTGTATGGCTGTGCTACAGTTTGCTCACCTTTATCCATTCCCATGTAGATGAGCAGCTAGGCTTTTCCCAGTTTTTGGCTACTATATGTAAAGATGTCAACACGAGGATAGGTTTTATCAGAACTCAAAGATGTTGGAAAACTTTACTGAATCGCAAAACCCTTTTCTCTTTTCAAATAAGACCGTGTTTTAATTTAAAAATCTTTTTGTTCTGATTTATTTGTCTAAATCAGAAATTATAGATAAGTAAAAAGAAAATACAACCATTGGTAATTCCATCACCCCTGTCTGGGGAACATTTTAGTAACCAAAATAATGTTTGGAGTTTTAAATACTTCTTTGCTTACAAAAATGGGCTCATAGAATTCATACTGTTTTCGAGTCTCCAGTTTTCACTTTAAATTATGAGTGTTTCCATGGGTGGGAGGAAGTGGCTTTTTAATAGCTCTGTAGTAGATCATATGTGTTACAGTTTAATCATTTCCCTCTTACTGGTTATGTAAGTCATTTCCAGGTTTTAGCTATTTAGAAAACAGTAGGGTGAATATTCTTGTAGTTAAATATTTGTACTAGTGTTTTGTATAAGTTCCTAAAAATAGACTTGTTAGATTATATTCTTTGATAAATACTCATTTTACAAGTATTGAGTGAATCTTTATATTGAGAGAGAATATAAATAGGAGAATGAGAAATGAGTAGATAATGCAGGGTTCCTGGAATACAAAATAGTATTGTGGTCCCGAAAGCACATGTGGTAAAGGATTTTCCGCAGAGGAGGAAGGAAGGAGGCAAGGATGAATGCGAATGCTCATGGAGGAAGGGATAAACAGTTCATGGGAAAAGTTGAGGTTCATCTTTTATGATTTATGTAGTCTCATTAAAGGACAGTGAATGTGTTCTGCTGAGAGTGAAAGAAGAAGTAGTGAGGCGGATATTTTAGATTTGAGGAAGATCACCCAAATATGACATGCTATTCTTACTTTTGGTGAGTGGAAAAGTGAACTATCAAGGGATGGTAGGATTGTTGAACAATTTTGAAAGTATCTTTGAGATTGGAGAACATGAATTCAGAGTGTTGAAGAGGAATGTTCAGGAGAGAAATTTGGGGTAAAATTTACTTGCAAGTTACCAGCATAGATCTTCTGGGAAAAAAGTTTATCTCATTAAAAAGCAAATGGTCTTGGACAGAATTCCAAGGCCTAAACAGCATTTAGAAATCAGCAAAGGAAGACAGAGTTGTAAAATGAAGACGAAAAAAGAGCCAGGGAAAGAGAGTACAGGTGTACCTTGGAGATATTGCAAGTTTGGTTCCAGATCACTGCGATAAAGTGAACATTGCAATAAAATGAGTCACAAATTTTGTGGTTTCCCAGTGCATATAAAAGTTATATTTACACCATGCTGTAGTCTGTTAAGTGTGCGGTACCATTGTGTCAAAAATACAGTGTATATACCTTAATTAAAATATACATTATTGCTTAAAAATATGCCAAGGATTACCTGAACCTTCGGCAAGTTGTCATCTTTTTGCCTGTGGAGGGTCTTGCCTAAATGTTGCTGACTGATCAGGGGGTGACTGTTGAAGGTTGGTTTAAGAAATTGCTGTGGCAGCAATTCTAAGAATTGCCACAGCAATTTCTTAAAAGAAGACAACAATGAAGTTTGCAACATGAATTGACTCTTCTTTTCATGAAAGATTTATCTGTACATGTAATGCTGCTTGATAGCATTTTACCAACAGTAAAACTTCTTTCAAAATTGGAGTCTGCTGTCTCAAATCCTGTTACTGCTTTGTCAGCTAAGTTGATGTAATATTCTAGATCTTTTATTGTCGTTTCAACAGTGTTCACAGCATCTTCACCAGGAGCAAATTGGATCTCAGGAAATCACTTTCTCTGCTCACCCGTAAGAAGCAACTCCTCATCCATTCAAGTTGTATCATGAGATTACAGCAATCCAGTCACATCTTCAGGCTCTGCTTCCAATTCTAGTTCTCTATTTTCCCCACATCTGTGGGACTTCCTCCACTGAAGTCTTAAACCCCTCAAAGTCATTCACGACGGTTGGAATAAACTTCTTCCAGACACCTTGTCAGTATTAATATTTTGACCTCCCATGAGTCCTGAATGTTCTTAATGGCATCTAGAATGGTGAGACCTTTCCAGAGGCTTCTCAGTTTACTTCAGATCCATCAGAGGAATCACTGTCTGACAGCCTTATGAAATGTATTTCTTAAATACTGAGACTTGATAGTCAAAATTATCCCTTGATCCATGGGGCTGGAGAATAGATGTTGTGTTAGCAGGCATGAAAACAGCATTAATTTTCTTCTATGTCTCTGTCAGAGCTCTTGGATAACTAGGTACCTTGTCAAGGAGCAGTAGTATTTTGAAAGGAATCTTTTTTTCAGACCAGTAGGTCTCAAAGGTGGGGTTAAAATATTCAGTAAACCATGCTGTAAACAGATCTGATATCTTCTGGGCTTTGTTGTTCCATTTATAGAATACAGGCAGAGTAAATTTGTAATAATTCTTAAGGGCTGTTGGATTTTTGGAATGGCCAATGAACATTGACTTTAACTTACAGTCACCAGTTGCATTAGACCCTAACAAAAGAGTCAGCCTGTCTTTTGAAGTTTTAAAGCCAGATATTGACTTACCTTCTCTGGCTATGAAAGTCCTAGATGGCATATTCTTCCAGAAGGTTGTTTTATCTACACCAAAAATCTGTTGTTTGGTGTAGCCACCATCAGTGATCTTATCTAGATCTTCTGGATCACTTGCTGCAGCTTCTACATCAGCACTTGCTGCCTCATGTAAACTTTTATGTTATGGCAACAGCTTTCTTTAACCTCATGAACTAACTTCTGCTAAGTCAAACTTTTCTTCTTCAGTTTCCTCACCTCTTAGTCTTCATAGAATTGAAGAGAGTTGGGACCTTGCTGTGGATTAGGCTTTTGGCTAAAGGGAAAGTTGTGGCTGGTTTGATCTTCTATTTAGACCACTTAAACTTTCTCCATATCAGCTATAAGGCTGCTTTGCTTTGTTATTTATTTATGTGTTCACTGGAGTAGCACTTGTAATATTCTTCAAGAACTTTTCCTTTGCATTCAGAATTTGACTTTTGGTGCATGAGGCTTAGCTTTCTACCTGTCTTGGCTTTTGATGTGCCTTTCTCACTAAATTTAATCATTTCCAGCTTTTTATTTAAAGTGAGAGACAGGTGATTTTTCCTTTCACTTGAACACTCTTTGCCATCGTCTATGGGCATGGTTGATGGTGCTCCCATCAACAGATCTCTGATTTTACTATTTCATTTTAGAATTTATACTATTTTAATTCTAAAATAGTAAAATCAAAGATTACTGATTACAGATCACTATAACAGATATAATGATGAAAAAGTATGAAATATTGAGAGAGTCACCAAAATGTGACACAGAGACAAAGTGAGCACATGCTGTTGGAAAAATGGTGCTGATAGAGATGTGCTCCACAGAGGTGTCACCGCTTTTCAATTTGTACAAAATGCAATATCTTTGAAGCACCATAAAGCTAAGCGCAACAACATACGATCCGCCTGCATTTTGCAGAGGAGGATGGTTAAAAACGCCAAATTGCCTTCTAGGAAGGTAGTGCTAATTTAAATCTCTGTCAACAGTATTGAGAGTACTTGTTTTCCCACTCTCAAACAACACTTTTCCAAAACAGGGTGTTATTGTTGTCAATTTCTTGTTCAGTGGAGTGCTGGTGGTGGTTTTCTTTCTTTCTTTTTTTTTTTTTTAAACAAAGTCTTGTTCATCACCCAGGCTGGAGTACAGTGGTGTGATCATAACTCCCTTCAGCTTCAAATTCATAGGCTCAATGGATCCTCCTGTCTCAGCTTTCTGAGTAGCTGGGACTACAGGCATGTGCCACTACACCTAGCTACTTTTTAAAATTTTTTGTTGAGGCGGGGGTCTTGGTGTGTTGCCCAGGCTGGTCTCAAACTCCTGGCCTCAAATGACCATTCTGCCTTAGCCTCCAGAGTCACTGGGATTACAGGCATGAGCCACTGCACCCAACTCAGTGGACTATTTGATAAAACATTCAGTAATAAGTATCAGTAATATTTTGTCCTTGACAGTAGACAGAAGTTTTCTTAAAATATTTTTAAAATTTCAACTTTTTTAGTCCAAATTAAGGATGTTTACTGCACTAACATATATTGTGTAAGAAATTTGATCTGATTTTTCCTGTTCTTTGTAATTAATTTTCACAGCAAGCAACTGACAAGCAGAAATGTTTTGTTGAAAGAGACTGAGTGCCTCCTTCTATTACTTAATCTGAGTTAAATCAAATGATTTTCCTGTGTCTCTGAGGAAAGCTGGCGGGGATAAGAATTTTTTGGCAGGTGAATTGAGACACCTGAGAGTAATAATGCTAGAACAGCACAGACTAGTAATATAGAGAAGAGAAGATTACAACAAACATTCTATAGAGTTGACTGCTGTTGACTTCTTCAGCATATAGATGAACTTTACTAAATACTGTAGATGAATAAGTAGCTACTGATTCTGGTTCTTCTGGTTTCTCTGCTTGTCCTCCCCAAGAGATGCTTTATTTGGTAGAATTGTAAAACAGTTCAGAGTTCTTTTGTCCCTGGAACCTGAGCAGTTGCATCTTTTATAACTTGCACTGTCAGTGTTAGTTGCTTTGTGTTTCAATAAAGGAAAGAAAACCTAGGGAAAAGGAAGTCATTTCCTTTGAGGTTTTAAGGGGGAAAAAAAGTTGCATTCTGTAGAGCTTTGAACAAGCCAAACAGAACCCTGAGTGCCAACTGCCCTGAGAACAGGCAGGAAGATTAGTCACAACTTTGAGAAGCTTGAATCACATATCTGGCTGTTTTCCTTTTCCTACCCCTCCTCACTCCTTGTCTGAGTGTTGTCTAGACATATACTCAACAGATCTAATTATCGCAGTTGTCATCTTTAAAACTTTACATTTTGTTATAATTTTAGATTTACAGACAAGTTGCAAAGATAGTAGAGAGAGTTCCTGTATACCCTTCACCCAGTGTCCTCTAATACTAAAATGTTACATAACCAGGGTTTCAAAAAATAAGAAATTAACATTAGTGCAATACTATTAATGGACTGTAGACTTTATTTGGATTTTATCAGTTGTACTTTTTCTGTTTCAAGATCCTTCAATCCAGGATACTGTGTTGCATTTAGTATCATCTTTAATATGGTTTTCTTCTTTTCCCCTAACAGGCTGGAATTCTCTTCTTTGAGGATGTGTACAATGTATAACAATTTGTCAAATGTATCTTATGAGAAAAATTAGCAAAAGGTTTTACATCTATGATAGATACATTTTAGAGGGACAAAAGAGGGGGAGAGTATTCTGAGTATTTTTGAATAACCTTATATAGGGTAACCATTAACCTGTATTAGGCTATTTTAAAACTGAGGTATTTTACATATGCCACATTTCATAAAATTAAATAATTCTAAGATGAAAAAGACTAGACCTCTTTTATGACAGTATGGACACCTGTCTCTTGGCTCCCTGTATAATACTGGTTTTCCTCATTTATAAATTGAGGCTATGAGACAAGTACACAGCCATATTATAAGGTAGAATATGACTAATCCCTTATGTGTCATAAAGTGCTCAGGAATTGGAAGGAGGATGTAATTATTTCCTAGAATGCTTTATGCAGAGGATATTCATACATTCAGAACCTTTACTATGTGCTGAGCAATGTGGTAGGCCTTATGGTGGGACCTTTATGAGGTTATTTGTGCTGGAATAGCGTTTCCATAATCTTCCCACTGGGCAAATGAATCTTTGTTCTGGGGAAAAGATTGTTAAAAGAATGTATGTTCTTGGATGTAGTGTTTTGCTCTGCTTAAGTATTCTAATTTATTTAACACATTAAGGGTTTCTCAGCGAGTTATTTTTTAACTTCTGAGAATATTATTTATAACATTCCTGGTATATATCTGGAATGGTTAAAAGAAATGATGTAAAAACAAACAATTCAGAAAACCTAAATAAACCAATATCATTTTCACTCAGCAGTATTTATACCACAAAGATACATTACACATAATTTCCACAAGCCTCACAGACCCTTATGACCCTCATAACAAAACTGAAATGAACTTGGATAGGGAATAAAGAGGAATTTTGGGTTGTTTTTGGCATTTTAGTAATGAAATCCTCAATTTCATATATATTTGATTTATATATCAAGCAATCCTTCCATCTGAGCCTCCTGAATAGCTAGGACTACAGATGTGAACCAACATGCCTGGCTAATTTTTGAATTTTTGTAGAGATAAGATCTCCCTATGTTGTCCAGGCTGCTAAAGATATTTTTAAAGTGAGAATAAAGATAGCTAATCTTAACAAAAATATGCTTTGATATCAAAAATCTTACTTTACTCCCTTAATGTCACAGGAATTTTGAAGAATACCAGGATGTGTTATTGAAAAATACACTTAAAATACTTTAAATACACTTGAAGTGATCTTTTTTCAATTTCTGAATATGAAGATTTTCAAATGTACAAGAAAATTGAAAGAATGCTTCACCTAGATTCCACTATTTTGAACCTTTTTGAAAAATCACATTTGTTTCAACTATATAAAGATGCATGGTATTTATCTGTACATTCTCTGTCTCTCTCACACACATATCTGACTCAGTTGACAGTATGTTGCAAACATTATGACACATCACCCTCTAAATGCTGCAGGCAATATTTTAAATTTGTCTGTTGGTACATTTGGAGGAGGAGTTGTTTTTCAAAATATATGTTGGGATAGGTGATTCTGATGGCCATTCCAAGTTAACAGTCACTGTACTGGGAGGTCTGTTATTTGTGAATGCCTGAAAACATGTTATTATTTTCTACTTAGGTTCTAGTTTAACTCGTCTCCCTTTTTCAACAGTGAAGAAATTGCTGAGTAACTGATTCTGGCAATAATTTATACTTTTATGGTATTGATAATAATATAACTTATATAGTGCTTTTTACCCAGTATAGTATATTTCTGGAGCATTTCACCCTTAAGTTAAAAATCCTTTGTTAAGTATTTGTCATGAAAATAATACGAGTTGTAGAAATTATTCCAGACAGTAGTTAAGTATATATACTCCAAAATAAAAGTCTGCTGTTCTCTATCATCCACCCTACCAGTTCACATGCCTCAGAGATAATGGTTGTTACCTCTAGGTAGTGTATATATACAAACATATATTCATATATGTATGTACTCAAAACAGCCAATGGGGTTATACTGTGTTGCAGGTTCCACTGAAGTACATGTAACTCTTCTTCATTTTTTGAACCATTTGTAGAGTAACTCGTTGTATAAATTATTAGTTCCCTGGTGGGGGACATTTAGGTCATTACCTTTTTTTTTTTTGCTAGTACAAACAATGCTGGGCAACGCATTAGTGAACACTTATGTATATAAGACTTGTGGGATTTGTAGCATTAGTTTATAAAAATTACTGGGTCAAATGGTATGCACATTTAAAATCAAACTAGATGTTGACAAATAATACCTCAAACAAATCTACCAATTTATATTCTCTCCAGTGTGTGAAAGGATCTGTTTCCTTTTGTTTGTACCAACATTGGTTATTATGAATCTTTCTCAATGTGGTAGTGTAAAATGGCATCCTGTTTTAATCTATGTTTCCTTAATCATGAATTCTTTATCTTTTCATGTGCTTAGTAGACACACACATCTTTTTTCTTTTAACTGCCGTTTGTATATTTTGTCCTTTTTTGAAACGTTGTTTTTCTAAGTGATTTGTGAGAGTTATTTGTATATATAAAAATTAGTTATTGTGGTTTATTAAAGATTTCCCCTATTTTTATTATATAACCTTAAAATATATAGTATTCACATTTACCAATTTTCTCCTTGCTATAAAATTCTCCCATATTAAAGGTTTGTAAAAAATTCATGTTTTCATCTAATACCTATTAAAGGCTTGTAAGAAAAAAATTCATGTTTTTGTCTAATACCTATTAAAGATTTTTTAAAAAATTCATGTATTCTTCCAATACTTTTAAAATATGGCAATAAATTTGCATGATTAAAAACCAACAAAACTCCAAAAGATGATGAAAGGTTCTCTACCTGCACATGATCCTCCTGTTGTCTACTCGTGTACCACCTCCCACAAGAAACCACTATGAACAGTTTCTTGTGAATCCCACTGTAGCATAAAGATGAAAATTCAAATATATCTGTCTGCCTGTCCCCTACCATACTAGTGTATATACTGGTTCCCCCACCCCCAACTTAATATATCTTAGACATCTGTCCATCGGTAGCTAAGGGCTTCTTGAGTTATTTATTTATTTATTTTGAGACGGAGTCTCGCTCTGTCCCCCAGGCTGTAGTACAGTGATGCCATCTCGGCTCACTGCAAACTCCGCCTCCTGGGTTCACACCATTCTGTTGCCTGAGCCTCCCTAGTAGCTGGGAATACAGGTGCCCGCCACCATGCCTGGCTAATTTTTTGTATTTTTTAGTAGAGTCGGGGTTTCACCGTGTTAGCTAGGATGGTCTTGATCTGACCTTGTGATCCACCCACCTCGGCCTCCCAAAGTTCTGGGATTACAGGTGTGAGCCACCGTGCCCGGCCTTCTTGAGTTATTTTAATAGTGAATAGTATTCCATTGCTTGGATGTATTATTTAACCTGTTGCTTGCTGACAGATTTTTTTTTTAACCGCCGTTGCTAACACAAAACATGCTGCAGTAAATAATTTGCACAGTCATTTCACATGTGTCCACGTATATTATTAAGATAAATTCCTATACATACGATTGCTTTGTCAAAGGGTTAATACTTCTGCAGTTTTGAAAGATACTGCCTAGGCTGGGCACTGTAGCTCACCCCTGTAATCCCAGCACTTTGGGAGGCTGAGGCAGGCAGATTGCTTGAGTCCAGGAGTTCGAGACTAGCCTGGTCACTATGGGGAAACCCTGTCTCTACAAAAAAATTACCTGGTCACATTGGCATGTGCCTGTAGTCCCAGCTACTTGGGAGGCTGAGGTGGGAGGATTGACTGAGCCTGGGAGGTCAAGACTATAGTGAGCTGAGATTAGCCTGGGTGACACAAAGTGAGACTGTCTCAAAAGAAAAAAAACAAACAAAACAAAACAAAAAAAACCTACCAAATTGCCCTCCAGATATTTTAAAATAAACGTTGTTTTAGAATGCATAGAAAAGTCTCAAAGATAGTGCAGAGAGATCCCATATACACTGCATCCGATTTCTCCTCTTGTTAACATCTTAGATTACTGTGGTGCATTTGTCACAACCAGTGAGCCAATAGTGATACATCATTATTAACTTAAAGTTCATACTTTGCTCAGATTTCTTTAGTTTTCACTTAATGTCCTTTTTGTGTTAGGTTCCATCCAAAACTTTTGATTTTAATTTATTTATTTTGAACTAGTCACCTTATATAACTAGCTTATTCCATTTTATTTTATTTTATTTTATTTTATTTTATTTTATTTATTTTATTTTATTATGTTTGACACTGGATCTAATTCTCTCATCCAGGCTGGAGTGCATGG
>NW_012102543.1:3045942-3057445 GCF_000951045.1 Mandrillus leucophaeus | reverse complement strand
TTCTGGTCATTCAGTATCAGACTAATATTTACCTTTGTATTCTGAGGGCTCACAAATCTCACCTACCTCATCTTTTTTTTTTTTTTTTTTTTTTTGTTTAATGTAGCTCATCTTTGGTTGCCCTGAACTGTATCTACTCAGGTCTTTTTATTTGCTTCTCTTAATTTTGTCACTACACTGCTTAAACATTATTAAAAATATCAAATATTTATTGTAGTGTTATATACCCATGCACCATATGCTTTCATACATTCTCATTTAATCCTCATCATAGCCTTGTGAGATGAAGATACTGTAAATCCCCCTTTACAGAGGACAGAGGCTCCTAGGGGTTAAATCACTGGCTCATGTTTATGTAGATTGCCCCTGCCATTTTTTCCTTTTGACCTCAGGATCACCGCCTTAGCCACCTTCCATCACCCTCCACCATCATACAAGATGCTTCTTTCGGAGTCTGCATTTGAAAGCCTACCTGTGATTGATTTGACATGAACTGAGCATCTCCTGATCTTTTTCAGTGTGTTCTGGATTCAGACCTCTCAGAACTGTCCTTCCCATCTCCATCTAGTTATATCCTTAATCTTGGCTCTCCTTCTTGATCAACATATTATGTGAATACAGTGGAAGTCCATTTAGTATAGTGTTCTCCCAGGGATTTAGTTATGGTTCTTGTATATACTTAAAGTGAGATAATTTGTCTCACTGATCATTTGGGGCCAGGGTTAGTCTTGTTCTATGGCACACATTATAAATGAATTTCATTAAACTTTTATGTGCTTTCACTTATGGGTCTAATGTGGGGTTCTTTCCTTGCTGTGCTTGTATCAGATACTCTTGCCATTGCTCCTGCCATCACACCTCCTCCTTCACTCTTGCTACAGAGATGCAGCATTTACAGTCTGTGTATATCCGGTCCATTCCAGTTCATTATGAACAAAATTTGTACTGTAGTCCTCATGAATATGTAAATAGCAGCAAGAGAAGCAATTGCTGCCACTTAGCTGCATGTTTCAAGGAATGTAAAACCTCTTTTGGGAGATTTTAACCTAACCTTGAAACAACAGTGCTGTGGGCCTGTAGTGGGTAGAAACCAAGGGGGTTTTAAACCTCCCATAATGCACACGACAGCTCCCCACACCAAAGGATCATCTGGCTTAAAGTGTCAACCGTGCCCACAGCGAGGAACATTGCCCCAGAGTTTACCTTCTTAGTGGGTGTGGTATTACCCTCAAGGGGGCAGAAATTAGCTCTTGAAGGATGCATGTGTGAGAAAAATATCTTACTCTTTTTACATATAAAGTACAGATGTGCATGCAGCACATACAACTATGCAGTGTATCTGGTATTAAAATTTCACAGGGAGCATGGTTAGGAAAAGAATGTCTGAAAAGGCTACTTAGGAGGACAATAATGAAGAAAATGGGTGAGAAACACTGCATTGGAGGGAGACAGTATAGTTTAGTGCTTAAAAATGCAGGCTGTGGAGTCAGACTGGGTATCGCTTTACTTTCTGCTGCTTACCACCTGTGGGTATATGACTTCATAGCCTCAGTTTTCTCATCTTTAAAATGAAGATAATAACAGTACTTTCTTTAAAGGATTGTGGCAACATAATCCAATGTATGTAGTACTTGGTAAAACACTAAATTTGTCATTCTCCTCAGAAGCTCAAAGAGAGAAAGGATCATGTTTATTTCTGTATTATCATTCCTTAGTAGAATATCTGAGACTTAATAGGTGTTCAGTAAATTGTTGCATGAATGGATCATACTCCTGTTCTTTAAGTGTGTCTTAGTTGCCTTTATGGTGGTGGTAGGATATGCTCTTCTACATTTTTAAATTTTTTTCTGTTAGGCATCTTTCACATTTACTTCACCTTAAATATAGTATGTTAAACATGCGTAGTTGTAGTACTTTTGTTTAAAGATAGGAATGGATTATACAGCATGCAACACCATCATTCTGTTTCAAGCAAATTGAGCTCAGGGCAAGTGTGATGGAAATGATATATGGGTTCTGGTAATGCTCTTATGAGAGCTAATATACTTTTTAAAGTTTATATATCTTACTGATTTTCGTTCTCTTTTTTTTTTTGTGGAGCGGGGATGGTGTCTCACTCTGTTGCCCAGGCTGGAGTGCAGTGGTGCGATCTTGGCTCCCTGCAACCTCTGCTTCCCGGGTTCAAGCGATTCTCCTGCCTCAGCCTCCCGAGTAGTTGAGATTATAGGCGTGCACCACCAAGTCTCACTAATTTTTGTATTTTTAGTAGAGACGGTTTCACCATGTTGGCCAGGCTGGTCTCGAACTCATGACCTCAAGTGATCCTCCCACCTTGGCCTCCCAAAGTGCTGGCATTGCAGGCATGAGCCACTGCACCCAGCCTGATGTTCATTCTTGTGTTAGGAATTCAGCTTGCGGTTTCTTCTACTAAATGTTAGTAAAACAGAAAAGAATATAAGCAAAATAGTTTTTGATCTATTTTTTTTGTGTATTAATATTTCATTTAAAAATATTTATTTTTACTTAATTCTCGTAGTTTGACTCTTCCTTTGGCCTAATACTTCTGTTATTGAATTATTTTGATTCTTAAAAGCCTTGTGTTGTTGCTTATTTTGTGCTTGCTTATTATACTATGTCTATAAGCGTATAGTTATACTTTTATATAGGAACAAGGAGAATCTCGTTGTTTTTAATGTATTTGCTCATAAGGTAATCCCATTAAATGTATCCTGAACTGGCATTTTGTGAGGTATGTTAAAACAATAACCTAGCTGTTATTCTTCCGAATTGCAATGTCATGTTGACAGAATTTGTTAATGAATGCTTTCACTTATTGTGAATCCTGAAGAACTGTTGGAATAGAATGTATCAGAAACAAATGGGAGAAAGAGATAGGTCAAGCTATTTAAGCTGGACTTGCTATGAGACAGCTGTGGTCCTCATATTTACCATCTAGAAATTCAATGTTTATCAATTTACTTAGGGATTTACTTAGACTGATAAATAAAAGAGTGATTTATACAGTAAAATATTGTTACTAATTTACAAAAGGAGATATTAAGATAGTTCCTAGTATAGGGCACCTTTTCCTTTTTCCAGAATGGTTAGGTTTACTCAGAAAATCACATATAAATCAAAACATTGTTAGTGCCTCTCAAGTTATATTCTTATATAGCCATTCTTTCAGTTTTTATTTTGGGAATTTTGGGGTAAAGAATGGCATGCAGTCTCCAGATGATACCAACTGGATAATACTGGGAGACAAATCTGTACCAGACTATTTAGTATGCATACATACCTCTACCTTTCTGCTTTATTTTTATAACCAGCTATAATTTTGAGACATAGCAGTTTTTAAAAAAATTACACTTTTGGCTTGCTGCTGCTTGATGGTTTGAGAACAGGTACCTAATCTCATCAGAAAACCATTTCAACACATAGGATAGGATGAGTTAGTTTTGTATAAGGTTTTTGTGAGTCACTATTTTTATCTATAAAGTTTAGATTGTTGGGTATGTTGTGTTCTGGGGCCTATCTCTTTGTTACCTTCATTTTTGAAAAATTTCAAAGTGTGTTATCTTTAACAAATTCTTCTAGATAGGAATTGTTTGGATACCTTTTTGGGATTACATGAAAATTATTACTTCTTTTGTTCTCTGCAGTAATCTAAAGATGCTTTTGGAAACTAGGGGAAAGCTCTGCTGTACATTCAGTGTTTTTTTTTCCCCCTTACCGTCTTGCTCTTGTTTTGAAGCATTCTATCTCTAGTCTACCATATGACTATATGTATTTGATTATTAGGCTAGGTGCCCCCTAACTCAAAAGTATCCCTCAGCCAAGAAAGAATTCTATTATCTGACTCATTACAAAGTCTTTTGTATTACTTGCCACTTGCCCAGTTACTGTTTTTCATCCAGTTGTTTTTTTATGTGTTTGTAGCAACATGACTTGATTTTTAAACAGTTTTTAAAAATTAAGCATAGCTAATCGTAACTATTACTAGGATTATAACTTAATAATTTGCAAGTGTTGGATGTCATAATAAATTGTTAAAGATTAAGTTAAAAAGTAGCTTATGGAGATAAGAATATGTACTTATGTGATGAGTGAAAAAAAGAACAGTTGTTCTAGTTAAGTACACATGGACATTTGGATACACAGAACTCCTAGGAACAGCATCATACATACATTCAGAAAGTGTGAGAACTCGAACTTATACTGAAATGATGATGTAGATGTGCTATGTAAACCTGGGTTAGATAACTCATAATGACTTCTGTGATGAAGAAACTTCTGTTGCTAAAAATATGTGAATAAATTGGACAAAATCATTTCATGAAATAGAGTAGAAAAGATATGCGTAACATTTTAATTATGAGGACATTGACTTTCATGACAATTTATAGATTCAAATTGTATAAATGATTTTCTTTCTTTAAATAAAAGCATAGGAAAAATCCTATAATGTACATAAAATGATTTTAGTCCCTCAGTATACATCCTCACCTTTATTTGTTGGGTTTTTTCTTTATCCCTTCTTTTTTATGTCTGTGCCCTTTCTTCTCATGCGTGTGTGTGCGTGCCTGTGCATATGTTGTGTGTGTGTATGTGTGTGTATGTATGTTTTTAAGGGACAGGGTCTACCTATGTTGCTTAGGCTGGAGTGCAGTGGCTGTTCACAGGTATAGTCATAGGACACTGCAACCTTGAACTTTTGGGCTCAAGCAATCCTCCCACCTCAGCCTTCCAAAGAGCTAGGGCTACAGGCGAATGTCACTGTACCTGGCTTCATATGGATCAAGCTGCTCATCTCTAGCTCCTGGCATAGTGACTTCTGCCCCGAGTAATAGACTCAATACCTGTTGCCAATGACTTGCATGTATTATATTACTTTAGTCTCTTTTCAGCTGGGTGATGTGGCATAAATTTTGACTGTTACCTCCCTAAGAAGAGCATTCTATTGTAGCTAAAAATGTAAATATTAATACAAATGTAGGTTATGGAGTGACATAAACAGATTTTTAAAAGATATATACAGATTTTTAAAAAAGATAGTATCTATTATTTTTAATTATTCTATTTATATTAAAATATTTATGTAGCAGACATTTGCAGAAATATGGGTAGGCTCAAGTTCCAGTAGCTCACTTGTAAACCAGTTGCCTTTAGGGAAAATGCACTGTGAGTTTGTTACACAGGTTCCCAGCTGGCCCTCTGAAATTAGTTTGACCTTGTGTGGTTAGCTCAATAGAATATTATGTTTTGGTTTGTTTTTTTTTTCCTATGGGAAAGTATGCCTGAATCTCAACATGGAGGGTACTTTTCTCCTTTTCCTCTGCAGCTCCATCCTCTGAAAGGAGACTTCTAACTGGAATGCTTTACTTCAATCCCCAAAGAATACTGTGGCAAGAGGGCTAAATCCCTGGAGCCATGGCTGTTGATATCAGGGCCTTTTCTGAGTCCTTTAGGGGCAGCTTGTATATGGAAAACTGTAAGCCTTATTAAAAACATTCATATTCTTTCTGATCCCTCTTAATTAACATTTTCTAAATTTATAGGCAATATTTGAATACTAAGCCCTTCTTTCTCCCTTCTCCCCAACATTCTCTCCATCCACCAAAAATGAAAGGTGGGACAGCTATGGAACTGAATTGCAAACACTGCAGGAATTAACTTGCCCATTTTCTCTGGGAAAAAGCCAAAGGGGGTTTTTCTATCATTGTGAATAAGTGGAGGTGTTCCCAACTCCCCACCCCTTCAGGTGTACCAGTAGAAAAGCTAAAACTTGAGGCCAATTGGCCATCTTAGAGCTTTACAAAAAAATGGTTAATTCTTTTTCCCCTTAGTACTTTGCCCACAATGTAAACAGCCATAGGATGGACTGATTTTTAGGCAGACAGTAGAAGCTAGCACTCCTATTGTTATAAATGTTTAGTTTTCATCTCCTGAAAGAGTGTTAAGAAAAGTTAGTCCAGATATATTGATGGATGGAACTTACAATTTAGGATAGGATTAGTGTGCGTGTGCGTGTGTGTGTGTGTGTTTTCCCCATGTCTAGGGCATAAGGCATACTGCTTTCAAGTTCTGCTAATTTTTGTCTTTATCTGCCAGATTTTTTGGGTATTATTTAATTTTTAGTTCCTTTTCTACAAGATACTATTAGCAGAACAGACAGAACTTTAAAGCCAAAAAAATAAAGTTTAAGTTCAGTTTTTCTCAATAAATATGCTAGTGATTATTTCTGCCATAGCTCACTAGGAGCACCGTTTTCTTACCTTGGTAGTTGGGAACATTCAGAGATCTCAAACCACACAAAGAGAAACATGGATTTAAGAATAATCTAGGGCCGGGCACGGTGGCTCACACCTGTAATCTCAGCACTTTGGGAGGCCAAGGCGGGCAGATCACCTGAGGTCGGGAGTTCCAGACCAGCCTGACCAACATGGAGAAACCCTGTCTCTACTAAAAATACAAAATTAGCTGGGTGTGTTGGCGCATACCTGTAATCCCTGCTACTCGGGAGGCTGAGGAAGGAGAATCGCTTGAACCTGGGAGGCGGAGGTTGTGGTGAGCCGAGATCGCACCATTGCACTCCATCCAGCCTGGGCAACAAGAGTGAAACTCTGTCTCAAAAACAAAAGCAAAGAAGCAAAACCAAAAAGAATAATCGAATAATCTAAATAAATTTAGTGTTTTAAATTTGGAAACAAAACTTACTCAACTTTTTCTAATGGCTGGATATGAAACTATAGTATATTATAAGGCAGCAAAGTACAGCTTCTGGGGAGGGACAGTTGTATTTATTTGTTATACATTTATAGCTAAACGTTTTGAGGAAAAACATCTAGTATAAGGAGATGTGAAGAAATGTCAACTTTTGGATATCTTTGTGTTTTGAAAGGGTGATCTAGATGGTTTTGTTTTTACTTTCTATGATTTTTCTTACAATTAATCTACCTTTTTAGAGAGACCGTAAGACACAGGCTTTGTGTTTGAATCTATTTTTAAATTTTTCTTTTATTGTGCTGACAGACTTTGTTCCTAGTCCCTAGTAAGTTATCTTTTATGTCAAATAGTGACATGTCTATTGAAGTTTTTATTATTTTTCTAGGGATTTTTATGGAACCAATTGCATTTTTTACAATAATCCTAAACCATTGTTTTCTAGTGTAAACTGACATTTTCTGACTGAGGGGGAAGACACCAAAAAACATAAAGGTATAATCCAAAATTGTAAAACTACTTAAAAAAAAATTATAATTATTTTGCTTGGAGAGCAAGCTAGAGGAGCTGTTTTCAGAATTTTGTTACTTTTGTTACTAAATGCCACGATGAATGTGCCTTGATTTCATACATTATGAAAGAGCAATTACTGGCCTATGTTTACTAGCAGCTAGTTTGCTTTACTGTTGGAAGAAACTGGTGGTGTTGGCAGTGATAGATTTGTAGTTGGCGTGTATGAAGGAGAAGAGCTTGATGACCTTTTGTTCGGGTTGTTGGTTAGAGAAGAAAAGAATTTTTCATTTAGAGTAGAGATCAGCAAACTATGGCCCATGGAGGTTTTTGTATGCCCCATTAGCTAAGAATTATTTTTACATTTTTAATGCTTGAAAAAAAATTCAACAGAAGTAGTATTTTGTGATGTGTGAGAATTATATGAAATTTGGATTTATGTCTATAAATAAGGTTTTATTGGAACATAGTATGTTCATTTATTTATATATCTATGGCTTCTTTTACGCTATAACAGTAGAGTTGAGTAGTTACAACAGATCATCTACAAACCGAAGTATATGTTGTTTGGCCCTAAGAGAAAAGTTTGCTGACTCCTGACTGTGTAGCCAAACTGCTCTCTAATGTCTGGTTTTGTGCCTTAGCTTCCCTATCTTGAAAATGGGAAGAATAATAGAGCCATGAGGTGATTGTGAGGGCTAAGTGAGTTAGTATACTTAAAGCACTTAAAAATGTACCTTGCACATCATAATCACTAAGTATTAGAAGTTAGTTGACATTAAGTGTTAGACTTAATTGATAATCACTTTGTAACATAGACTGGAAAAGATGCATTGAAATTCATTCTGATGGAGAACAACTACACGTGTATTAAGGAAGCAGTCTTTGGCTACAGTGTGCTTCCAGATCTTGAGCCAGTGGTGAAGGAGATAATGAAAGTTACTAATCTAAAACAAAGCCTTTACATTGCCGCACAAGGAAAGGAGTATGTATAAAAGATTGCACTTTTACCATGCAAAGTGGTAGCCATAGGGGAAAATTATTCACTTGCATTTTTAAATGAAATAATAAGGTTACCTAATGACTGTGATAATTCTGGTATGACCATTTCTGTGATGCCAAGTGGCATTTTCAAGAGTCCTATCAGAAATGTATTTGGCATCTTGAATAGCTTGAACCTATCATTCCTGGATGAAATTGCGCAATTTTTAGTGTTAAGGATAAGCTGTCAGAGTTTAAGAAGACTAAACTGTGGGATAAATGGCTCGGTTTCCTAGTTTGTTTCTCAACATTTCGTTTTCTTTCCTTACTGGAGAGAAAACAAAGTGAAATATTTATCCATCTAGCTTAAAAAAATTGTGGTAAAAAAACACATAATATAAAGTTTATTATCTTAACCATTTAAAAAATATTTTTTTCAGAGACAGGGTCTCACTATGTTGCCTGGGCTAGACTTGAACTCCTGGGCTCAATTGATCCCCCCCGCTCAGCCTCCTGTGAATAGCTGGGATTACAGTCATAACCACTGGGTACAGACATTTTAACCATTTTTAAGTGTACTCTTCAGTAGTGTCAGTGTTAAGAATATTCACATTGAAATTACTCAAGTCTCTAGGAAGTTCTAGACTTTCCCAGAACTTCTTGCTTGCCTTGGGCTTGAAAAAATAAAACATTAAAGTAGTCAAATTTATAGAAACACAAAGTAGATGGTGGTTGCCAGGGGATGGGGAAAGGAAGTTGTTGTTTAATAGATAGAGGGTTTCAGTTTTGTAAAATGAAAACGTTCTGCAGATAGGTTGCATGACAATGTGAATCACAATTACAGGAAGGGTTTATGATCTATTATGATCTGCTGGTAATATTATCAGCTGCTCTAGAATCAGGTGAGAGTCCAGTGAAGTAATCCAAGTAGAGTAGAGAATAAGTTTAAGTCACCAGACAGACCAGTGTGTGTCTATGCACTTTTACCCCCTTTGGGAAAGGTTAAACTGTTACAGCACAGCTGGCCTTTGTCACCCAGAAACCTCAAGAATAATCACTGACAGGGCTTATGCATTTAAATCAGATAGTGGAAAATAACTTTTGTAAGTTGAATAGAAAATGCAAGTATTGTTCATCAGGTACTGGTTTCCAGTATGTAATGGTCACCTAAATTTTTATTTTGTTCTAAGTCTTTTCACTGTTCAGTGCTCTTAAAAAAGAAATTCTGAGCTGGGCACAGTGTCTCACGCCTGTAATCCCGGCACTTTGCAAGGCTGAGGTGGGAGAATCACTTGAGGCCAAGAGTTTAAGAACAGTCTGGGCAACATAGTGAGACACTGTCCCTATTTTTAAAAGGAAGTTCTACACTTAATATGTACATCTTGCACATTTCGGTGTGTTTTTGACACCCAGTTGGCCACTGCTGTTAGCAATATAATAGTAGGAGGAGAGAGTTTATTTAGATCTGTTTTAAGCATCCATAATCTTTGACTCTTTTTGTAGAGGCAGATCCTGTAGACCATTCAGTGTTAAGTACTCTTTTATCTTTTCCCATTTGGCAGAGCCATTAATATTTTCAATGAATTTGTCTAACACTGAGTAATAATGTCGGGGTTGTTGCCTTTCTATCCACTTAATTAATATGAATCATTTTTATCTTAATGTGGACTACAGTGAATTACAATGGAACTCTTATTTTTCGACATTTTACATTTGAAAATGGAATTGGCAGTGTGGTATATAGCAAAATGGGCACTGAAATAGGCATAAGAAACCTCGTATAATATTGATATCAAGATGGGTGATCTTGGCTAAATCATTCAAATTCCTGTCTGGAAATGAGAGTATTGAACTAAATAATTTCCAGGAATTCTGTTTTTTATGACAGATATTTCAGATGGAAGCTAGTGTCACACAGTTTTTGTAAATTCTCTGAAATGTATATGTGTTTCTATGTATCAAAGCAGTTTGTGTTGTGTGTTTGAGAGTGGCCATTTTGCTCAGAAAAGATTATTTAGAGTACTTTTTCATAATGAATATTAGATTTTTAAAGCTTTAAATTAAACAACTGGAATTTTATTTTTTATTTTTTTATTATACTTTAAGTTCTAGGATATGTGTACACAAAGTGCAGGTTTGTTACATATGTATACATGTGCCATGTTGGTGTGCCGTACCCATTAACTCACCATTTAGGTATATCTCCTAATGCTATCCCTCGCCGCTTCCCCTACCTGACGACAGGCCCCAGTGTGTGATGTTCCCTGCCCTGTTGTCCAAGTGTTCTCATTGTTCAGTTCCTACCTATGAGTGAGAACATGCGGTGTTTGGTTTTCTGTCCTTGCGACAATTTTCTCAGAATGATGGTTTTCAGCTTCATCCATGTCCCAACAAAGGACATGAACTCATCCTTTTTTATGGCTACATAGTATTCCATGGTGTATATGTGCCACATTTTCTTTATCCAGTCTATCATTGATGGACATTTGAGTTGGTTCCAAGTCTTTGCTATTATGAATAGTGCTGCAGTAAACATACGTGTGCATGTGTCTTTATAGCACCATGACTTACAATCCTTTGGGTATATACCCAGTAATGGGATGGCTGGATCAAATGGTATTTCTAGTTCTAGATCCTTGAGGAATCACCACACTGTCTTCCACAATGGTCGAACTAGGTTATAGTCCCACCAACAGTGTAAAAGTGTTCCTGTTTCTCTACATGCTCTCCAGCACCTATTGTTTCCTGACTTTTTAATGATCGCCATTCTAACTGGTGTGAGATGGCATTTCATTGTGGTTTTGATTTGCATTTCTCTAATGGCCAGTGATGATGAGCATTTTTTCATGTGTCTGTTGGCTGCATAAATATCTTCTTTTGAGAAGTGTCTGTTCATATCCTTTGCCCACCTTTTGATGGGGTTGATTTTTTCTTGTAAATTTGTTTAAGTTCTTTGTAGATTCTGGATATTAGCCCTTTGTCAGATGGGTAGATTGTAAAAATTTTCTCCCATTCTGTAGGTTGCATGTTCACTCTGATGGTAGTTTCTTTTGCCATTCAGAAGCTCTTTAGTTTAATTAGGTCCCATTTGTCAATTTTGGCTTTTGTTGCCATTGCTTTTGGTGTTGTAGTCATGAAGTCCTTGCTCATGCCTATGTCCTGAATGGTATCACCTAAGTTTCTTTTAGGGTTTTTATGGTTTTAGGTCTAACATTTAAATCTTTAATCCATCTTGAATTAATTTTTTTATAAGGTGTAAGGAAGGGATCCAGTTTCAGCTTTCTACTTA
>NW_012102543.1:3038183-3043032 GCF_000951045.1 Mandrillus leucophaeus | reverse complement strand
ACCAATCAGACGTAGATTTGGTCTTTTCACATAGTCCCATATTTCTTGGAGGCTTTGTTCGTTTCTTTTTACTCTTTTTTCTCTAAACTTCTCTTCTTGGTTGATTTCATTCATTTGATCTTCAGTCACTGATACCCTTTCTTCCACTTGATGGAATCGGCTACTGAAGCTTGTGCATGTGTCACATAGTTCTTGTGCCATGTTTTTCAGCTCCCTCAGGTCATTTAAGGTCTTCTCTACACTTTATTCTAGTTAGCCATTTGTGTAATCTTTTTTCAAGGTTTTTAGCTTCTTTGTGATGGGTTCAAACATCCTCCTTTTGCTGGAAGAAGTTTGTTATTACCAATCATCTGAAGCCTTCTTCTCTCAACTTGTCAAAGTCATTCTCCGTCCAGCTTTATTCTGTTGCTGACGAGGAGCTGGGTTCCTTTGGAGGAGAAGAGGAACTCTGATTTTTAGGATTTTGAGCTTTTCTGCTCTGCTTTCTCACTATCTTTGTGGCTTTGTCTACCTTTGGTCTTGGATGATGGTGACGTACAATGGGATTTTGGTGTGGATATCTGTTCTGTTTGTTAGTTTTCCTTCTAACAGTCAGGACCCTCAGCTGCAGGTCTGTTGGAGTTTGCTGGAGGTCCACTCCAGACCCTGTTTGCCTGGGTGTCACCAGCGGAGGCTGCAGAACAGCAAATATAGCAGAACGGTATTTGTTGCTGCCTGATTGTTCCTCTGGAAGCTTCGTCTCAGAGGGGCACCCGGCTGTATGAAGTGTCAGTCGGCTCATACTGCGAGGTGTCTGCCAGTTAGGCTACTCAGGGGTCAGGGACCCACTTGAGGAGGCAGTCTTTCTGTTCTCACATCTCAAACTCCGTGTTGGAAGAACCTCTACTCTCTGCAAAGCTATCAGACAGGGACGTTTAAGTCTGCAGAAATTTCTGCTGCCTTTTGTTCCACTATGCCCTGCCCCCAGAGGTGGAGTCTACAGATGCAGGCAGGTCTTCTTGAGCTGCCGTGGGCTCCACCAAGTTGGAGCTTCCCGGCTGCTTTGTTTATCTACTCAAGCCTCAGCAATGGTGGACGCCCCTCCCCCAGCCTCACTACCGCCTTGCAGTTCAATCTCAGACTGCTGTGGTAGCAGTGAGTTAGGCTCTGTGGGCGTCCAAACCTCTGAACCAGGTGTGGGATATAATCTCCTGGTGTGCCGTTTGCTGAGACCGTTGGAAAAGCTCAGTATTAGGGTGAGAGTGTCCCGATTTTCCAGGTACCATCTGTCACAGCTTCCCTTGGCTAGGAAAGGGAATTCTCTGACCCCTTGCACTTCCCAGGTGAGGCGATGCCCTGCCCTGCTTGGGCTCACACTCCGTGAGCTGCACCCGCTGTCCGACAAGCCCCAGTGAGATGAACTCAGTAACTCTGTTGGAAATGCAGAAATCACCCATCTTCTGCATCACTCCTGCTGGGAGCTGTAGGCTGAAGCTGTTCCCATTCAGCCATCTTAAAACTGAGAATTTTAAACTCAACTCTTTACAGATCTAACATATTTTAAAAATAACTTAAAAAGGCTTTTTTAAATAACTCAAGACCTCATCAAATTGAATTTGTAAATTTATTATTCATTTTTAAGGATTTAAATTATCTGACAAATGTTTGCAAGTTGAGAGGCTATAGAAAAAACAAACTCTGTTCTCCTAGTATACTATCACAGCACAGAACACTTCTGACAGCAGATGTGTGGGGGTGTCCCCGCATACCAAGCAGTCAACCAGTTTCTGCAGCAGGTGCTTCAGCAGACGCCAGCTGGGTATCCTCCAACTCAATTCAATTCTGATACTGTCTACCTGGAGATATTATTAATACAAAGGATACAAATGAACAGTAGCATGAGGCAAGGCATGTGGGAAGGGCCCTGGAGCTTCCATGCTGTCTCTAGGCATGCCACCCTCCAGAATCCTGTGTGTGTTAGGTATCATGAAGCTCCTGAATCCAAGCCTTTTGGGTTTTTATAGACGCTTCATTATGTAGTCATGATCAATTACATCATTTGGTGATTGATATGGTTTGGTTTTGTGTCCCCACCCAAATCTCACATTGAATTGTGATAATCCCCACATATCAACTGCAGGACCAGGTGGAGATAATTGAATCATGGGGGTGGTTTTCCCCATGCTGTTCTTAAGATAGTGAGTTAGTTCTCACCAGATCTAATGGTTTTATAAGTGGCTTCCCCCTTCACTGGGTACTCATTTCTCTCTCCTGCTGCCTGTGAAGAGGTGCCTTTCGCCATGATTGTTAAGTTTCGTGAGGCCTCCCCATTCATACAGAATTGTGAGTCAGTTAAACCTCTTTTCCTTATAAATTACCCAGTCTCAGGTGTTTCTTCATAGCAGCAGGAAAATGGATTAATACACTAAATTGGTACCAGCTAATGGGGCACTGCTGTAAAGATACTAAAAAATGTGGAAGTGACTTTGGAACTGGGTAACAGGCAAAAGTTAGAACAGTTTGGAATGCTCAGAAGAAGACAGGAAGATGTGGGGAAGTTTGGAACTTCCTAGATGCTTGTTGAATGGCTTTGACCAAAATACTGATGGTGATACGGACAATGAAGTCTAGGCTGAGGTGGTCTTAGATGGACATGCGGAACTTATTAGGGACTGGAATAAAGGTGACTCTTGCTATGCTTTATTAGCAAGGAGACTGGTGGCATTTTGCTCCTGTTCTAGAGATCTGTGGAAATTTGAACTTGAGAGAAATGATGTAGAGTATCTGGTGGAAGAAGTTTCTAAGCAGCAAAGCAGTCAAGAGGTGACAGAGCATAAAAGTTTGGAAAATTTACAGCCTGATGATGCAGTAGAAAACACAACTCCATTTTCTGGGGAGGAATTCAAGAGGGCTGCATAAATTTGCATAAACAACGAGGAGCCAAATGTTAATCACCAAGACAATGGGGAAAATGTCTCCAGTGCATATCAGAAATCTTCACGGCAGCCCCTCCCATCACGAACTCAGAGGCCTAGAAGGAAAAACTGATTTCTTGGGTGAGGCCCAGGGACTTGCTGCTTTGCATACCTCTGGACTTGGTATCCTGCATCTCAGCTGTGGTTAAAAGGGGCCAATGTACAGCTCAGGCTGTTGCTTCAGAGGGTGTGAGCATCAAGCCTTGCTGCCTTACATGTGGTGTTCGGCCTGTGGGTGCACAGAAGCTAAGAATTGAGGTTTGGGAATCTTTGCCTAGATTTCAGAGGATGTATGGAAATGCCCAGATGTCCAGGCAGAAGTCTGCTGCAGTGGTGGAGCCCTCATGGAAAACCTCTGCTAAGGCACTGTGGAAAGGAAATGTGGGGTTGGACCTCCACCCCCATACAGAGTCCCCTTTGGGCACTGCTTACCAGAGCTGTGAGAAGAGGGTCACTGTCCTCCATTCCCCAGAATGGTAGATCCAACAGCTTGCATCATGTGCCTGGAAAAGCCACAGACAGTCAATGCCAGCCCATGAGCCAGCCAGGAGGGGAGCTGTGCCCTGCAGAGCCACAGGGATAGAGCTGTCCAAGGCCATGGGAGCCCACGTCTTACATCAGTAACCTGGATGTGAGACATGGAGTCAAAGGAGATCATTTTAGAGCTTTGAGATTTGACTTCCCTGCTGGATTTCGGACTTGTATGGGGCCTGTAGTTCCTTTCTTTTGGCCAATTTTTCCCATTTGGAATGAGTGTATTTGCCCAGTGCCTGTACCTCATTGTATCTAGGAAGTAACTAACTTGCTTTTGATTTTACAGACTCATAGGTGGAAGGGACTTGCCTTGTCTCAGATGAGACTTTGGACTTGAACTTTTGAGTTAATGCTGGAATGAGTTAAGACTTTGGGGGACTGTTGGAAGCACATGATTGTGTTTTGAAATGTGAGGATGTGAGATTTGGGAGGGGCCAGGGTGAAATGATGGGCTTGGCTCTGTGTCCGCACCCAAATCTCGCCTTGAATTGTGATAATCCCCATGTGTCTAGGGTAGGACCTGGTGGAGATAATTGAATCATGGGGGCATTTCTCCCATTCAGTTCTCGTGATAATCAGTGAGTTCTCATGAGATCTGATGGTTTTATAAGGGGCTTCCCCCTTCACTTAGTATTCACTTCTCTCTCCTGCTGCCCTGTGAAGAGGTGCCTTCTGCCATGATTGTAAGTTTCCTGAGGGCTTCCCAGCCATGTGGAACTGTGAGTCAATGAAACCTCTTTTCTTTATAAATTACCCAGTCTTGGGTATTTCTTCATAGCAGCATGAGAGTGGACTAATACAGTGATCAACTCATCCTACAGCCCCTCTTCCCTCCCTGGAGGTTGAGAGTTGGGACTTCAGTCCAACCCTCTAATCAGGAGGTTGGTTCCCCTGGAAACCAACCCTGGCTCCTGAGGCTATCCAGGACCCTCCAGGCACCAGTCAAGCTAATAGTGAACAAAAAGACACTTACCAGTTTGGGGATTCCAAGGATTTTAAGAGTTTATGCCAGAAAATGGGGATGAAGACTAAATACATATTTCACAATATCATACAAGTACTCAACTCTTCCAAATCTGATATTTATGGATTTTGTAAACTTCTAAGTGTGTTTCCCAACTTAAAATTATAAGCCCAAACAAGTTATTCAGTAACATTTTAAATTGGAATCACAAGTTTAATTTTTTAGATACATTAATATGCAGGACTTCTTAATCCAAGTATTTAAAAATGCCAAATATTTAATATATACCTATTATGCCCACACTCAACACAAAAGTATTACTTTGTGGACTTTATGTTTTTCTCTCCTAATTTCAACCCACACTCTTTCCCTCTCAGAAACTTTTTTTTTTTTTTTT
>NW_012102543.1:3011248-3038133 GCF_000951045.1 Mandrillus leucophaeus | reverse complement strand
AGCATCAAGCCTTGCTGCCTTACATGTGGTGTTCGGCCTGTGGGTGCACAGAAGCTAAGAATTGAGGTTTGGGAATCTTTGCCTAGATTTCAGAGGATGTATGGAAATGCCCAGATGTCCAGGCAGAAGTCTGCTGCAGTGGTGGAGCCCTCATGGAAAACCTCTGCTAAGGCACTGTGGAAAGGAAATGTGGGGTTGGACCTCCACCCCCATACAGAGTCCCCTTTGGGCACTGCTTACCAGAGCTGTGAGAAGAGGGTCACTGTCCTCCATTCCCCAGAATGGTAGATCCAACAGCTTGCATCATGTGCCTGGAAAAGCCACAGACAGTCAATGCCAGCCCATGAGCCAGCCAGGAGGGGAGCTGTGCCCTGCAGAGCCACAGGGATAGAGCTGTCCAAGGCCATGGGAGCCCACGTCTTACATCAGTAACCTGGATGTGAGACATGGAGTCAAAGGAGATCATTTTAGAGCTTTGAGATTTGACTTCCCTGCTGGATTTCGGACTTGTATGGGGCCTGTAGTTCCTTTCTTTTGGCCAATTTTTCCCATTTGGAATGAGTGTATTTGCCCAGTGCCTGTACCTCATTGTATCTAGGAAGTAACTAACTTGCTTTTGATTTTACAGACTCATAGGTGGAAGGGACTTGCCTTGTCTCAGATGAGACTTTGGACTTGAACTTTTGAGTTAATGCTGGAATGAGTTAAGACTTTGGGGGACTGTTGGAAGCACATGATTGTGTTTTGAAATGTGAGGATGTGAGATTTGGGAGGGGCCAGGGTGAAATGATGGGCTTGGCTCTGTGTCCGCACCCAAATCTCGCCTTGAATTGTGATAATCCCCATGTGTCTAGGGTAGGACCTGGTGGAGATAATTGAATCATGGGGGCATTTCTCCCATTCAGTTCTCGTGATAATCAGTGAGTTCTCATGAGATCTGATGGTTTTATAAGGGGCTTCCCCCTTCACTTAGTATTCACTTCTCTCTCCTGCTGCCCTGTGAAGAGGTGCCTTCTGCCATGATTGTAAGTTTCCTGAGGGCTTCCCAGCCATGTGGAACTGTGAGTCAATGAAACCTCTTTTCTTTATAAATTACCCAGTCTTGGGTATTTCTTCATAGCAGCATGAGAGTGGACTAATACAGTGATCAACTCATCCTACAGCCCCTCTTCCCTCCCTGGAGGTTGAGAGTTGGGACTTCAGTCCAACCCTCTAATCAGGAGGTTGGTTCCCCTGGAAACCAACCCTGGCTCCTGAGGCTATCCAGGACCCTCCAGGCACCAGTCAAGCTAATAGTGAACAAAAAGACACTTACCAGTTTGGGGATTCCAAGGATTTTAAGAGTTTATGCCAGAAAATGGGGATGAAGACTAAATACATATTTCACAATATCATACAAGTACTCAACTCTTCCAAATCTGATATTTATGGATTTTGTAAACTTCTAAGTGTGTTTCCCAACTTAAAATTATAAGCCCAAACAAGTTATTCAGTAACATTTTAAATTGGAATCACAAGTTTAATTTTTTAGATACATTAATATGCAGGACTTCTTAATCCAAGTATTTAAAAATGCCAAATATTTAATATATACCTATTATGCCCACACTCAACACAAAAGTATTACTTTGTGGACTTTATGTTTTTCTCTCCTAATTTCAACCCACACTCTTTCCCTCTCAGAAACTTTTTTTTTTTTTTTTTAAAGAAACTTTGATCATATCTGTATTCTAAACCTGCCTGGCTCATCAAGACCGTTTTATTTTTGTCTCAAGTGATTTGAGGTTACTCTTCTTCTTCTTCTTCTCCTTCTCCTTCTCCTTCTTCTTCTTTTGTTTTTTCTGAAATGGAGTTGCAGGCTGGAGTGCAGTGGCATGATCTTGGCTCACTCCAAGAACCTCCACCTCCCACGTTTAAGTAATTCTCCTGCCTCAGCCTCCTGAGTAGCTGGGATTACAGGTGCTTGCCACCATGCCTGGCTAGAGGTTACTCTTTTAAAGTCAATTTGGGGTCATGTTCTCAGATAACTAAGATTGAATCTTGTGAAAGCATGTGGGGTCTAGAGCTATAGATGTCTGGGTGATTATTCTCATGAAATTGGGGTAAGTTGAGCCTAGTTGTATTACCTCTCCCAACAGTGACTCTAGGCCTTGCCTTCCCAGTGAGCTGGTCTCTAGGCCTGCCACCCATGGACTCACATTTCCCATCACTGAATCCTTCTGTGTGATGGGCCTTCAGCCCCCCACCCAGGATGTTTGGCTGACTTATTTCAGTTAATCTGTTACTTGATTCTGTTCTGCGGTCTTTTATTCTTTTTGTTTGGCAGGCTACAATTTTTAAGTATTTTAAATGTTTAACTATTTTAAAATAAAACCCACCTGGATTTTGCATGTCTTCCGTATCTTACCCAGTTTTACAGTCACAGTTCTAAGGCCATTCTCATGACTGTTTTAACTTCCAATTTTTGGGAATACAAAGAATGTATCCTAAAAAATGGTTGCACAGAGTCCATAAACAGGCATTATATATGAATCACAACCTGGATTTATTCACATATGCTGTAATGTGATACCTTTGTTCTCCAAGTGTATGATAAGGCTTTTGGCATGGACTGTTTACCTGTGCTGTCCAGTGGAAATGTAATGCAGGCAAGCCATATATGTAATTTAACATTTTCTAGTAGCCACATTAAGTAAAAAGAAACACATGAAATTAATTTTAATAATGTTTTATTTGACCAGTATAATCTAAGTATTATTTCAACATGTAATCAACATAAAAACTGAGATATTTTACATTTTTTTTATATTGAATCTTTGAAATGCAGTGTTTATTCTCACTTTGCATCTCAGTTCAAACTAGCCATATCTCAAGTACTCAGTAGCCACACGTAGCTAGTGTCTTTTCACTGCATTGGACGGTGAAATTGTATCAGTACTTTTGCAGCTTAGTGCTAGTAACATAGTTGTTGCTTTGTGTGTAAATGTGTTTATTATTTCAGATACAGATTTCTCTAATTGAATACAATAGAAAATATTTTAAAATGTATTTCCTTATTTTCCTTCTCTTAAAGGCCCTTCCTTCTTCCATGATTATAGTAGCAGTTTATTGTCCTGTGATAGCTGCTGTCTTCATTGTTCTGAAGATGGTCAACTATCGACTACACAGAGCACTTGATGCTGGAGAAGTTGTAGATAGGACTGCAAATGAGTTCACGGATCAGCGAAACAAAGCTGAGCAAGGCAACTGTTCAACCAGGAGAAAAGACAGTAATGGACCGAGGTAAGGAAACCTTTATCATTCAGATTGTAATGATTTAGATTGTGTTATCTGTATAATGATGTGATTATTATGTTGTACTTGTTTTCTTTATATGGTTTTAAGGCAGTGTTAGATCTTACCACTGTAGATACAATGATGGGTACATATTTTAATATTAGAAGAGAGCTAAGCTAACTGGCATGTTCAGGGGATTAAATCAATTTTCTTGGCCTCATTACTAGACAGGTTAGAACAATACACTACCGTATGATAGTTACTTACGCTAAAGATCAAAACCAACAGCCTAAAGAAATTATTGAGCATGGCTTATAAATCTCAGCATTTATTTTTGTTTATATATATAAATAAAATATATGTGTATGTGTGTGTGTATATATATAAAAGCAAATTGTGATATTTTACTTGACATTTGTAAGTTGTATACTTAATGTATTGTACATTTCTTTCAACTGTATATTCTTACCTTAGAAACTTAGCTGTTAGTCAAAAGTTTGTGACCTTGCAGAAAATCGTAGGTACCCCCTGGTATAACTCTTGGAAAAGTTTTTTTTGTGAATACTTGATATACTTCAAAACAATTCTAGCAGGTAGATGCAGTTATTATCCCTGATTTACAGATGTGGAAACCAAGTTGAGAAAGATCAAATAATCTAAGCAGTTGTTTCCACTGAGCATAATATGAAATATTTCAGACATCAAGACATAAATAATACAACAAAAAGTGGGCACTCCTCTGTTAAGACAGGTGATATTTCTGTATATTTTCCAGGGCATTGAAAGCCTTTGTTTATTCCTTTTCAATTACATTTTTTCCTTATTCTTAACATGAGTACCCTGTTTGTTAAACATATTTTACCCTCATAATTTTTATCGCCTTAATCACTATCTGAAATTATCTTAACATTTATTTGCATTTATGAACTTCTTGAAGGTAAGTACCTTATTTTTCTTACAAACTATTATATTCCCAGTTCCAAAATCAGTGTCTGGCAATGATAGGTACTCAGCAAATATTTGAAGTAGTGAAAACAATTATTCTGTGATATTATGTTTAATGATGCACAGTATCTCATTATGTGGATGTATTTTATCCTATTTTTAATTATATCAATTATTTTGAAATTTAAATATTAGATAACTGTGATGTTTAAATTTTAAATGATTAAATGTTTTACCATAGTTGTTCAGAGGTGGAATTACTAGAAATGCTATGCACATTTTAAACTTTTCCAATATGTATTGCCAAATTCCCAAGATTTTACCATTTAATGACTATGACCAGAAATTCAGCTGCCTCTTTTTTTTGCACTTTTGACAGCTCTGAGTATTTAGTAATTTGAAAAACTGTGATATATCATTGTTTAATATTTAAATAATTAAATAATTAATATTTCCGTTTTTGAATTACTAGTAAAATGGAAGTATTTTTCTTATTGCCATGTATATTTGTTATTCTGTGAATTGTGTATTTTTCTATTAGTGGATTTTTTTTTGCTATTGACTTTGGGACTTTTTTTTAACAAAGGATGTTAGCTCTTCTGTGTCAAATATTCTTCCTCAGTTTATAGCATTTTATTTGTCAGTCTCTTTATATCCTGTAATTTATTTTTCTGTGTTCCATTTTGTATGTTTGTTATTTCTGCTTTTGATAACATGTTTTCTAAGATTTTCCTTCCCTCAAATTATATAAATATACAATAAATTGAGATCTTTGTATCTACTTTCAGTATTTTTATCATTTTACTTTTACTGTTAAATTGTTGTCAGTTTGAAAACATTTTAACTTAATTTGTTTAGGTTTGTTTGTCACAACACCATTCATTAAGTAACAGATTTTTTTCCCTGTAAATTTAAATGCTTTTATTTTCATGTAGTATACTGTATGTACTTATGTTAGTTTCTGAACTTAGTTTTCTGCTTCATCTTTCTGCCTTTTTTCATTTATACCATATTGTTTTTATCATAGTGACTTTATAATATGTTTAATACTTAGCATTGTGAGTGACTCCAGTATTTTTTTTTTTTGATATTATTATTATTTTTTTGGGGGGTGTTTGTTTGTTTCTTTCGACATGGAGTCTTGCTCTGTCGCCCAGACTGGAGTGCAGTGGTGCTATCTCAGCTCATTGCAACCTCCACCTCCCAGGTTCAGACAGTTCTCTTGCCTCAGCCTCCCAAGTAGCTGGGATTACAGGCACGCACCACCACACCCCGCTAATTTTTGTATTTTTAGTAGGGACAGGGTTTCGTCGTGTTGGCCAGGCTGGTGCTGGACTGCTGACCTCAAGTAATCTGCCTGCCTCGGTGTCCCGAAGTGCTAGGATTACAGGCATGAACCAACACGCCTGACATTTTTTGATATTATTTTGGCTATTCTCATGCATATACTTACTTTTGTGAGATATCTTCGTGTGTGCTCATCCTCCAGAAAATTCCATTAGAATTTTGATGACAAGTCTATTAAATTTGTAGAAACTCAGCTTTTAAAATAGGGATATAGATGAGAGATTTCCGTTTATTTTCTTATGATTTTATTTATCTCTTTATTTGCTTATCTTTTATGTCTTATTTCACATTTTTAAAATGGTTTATGTACATTTCCTAGGCCTATTCTATTTCTGTTAAGAAATGCATACTCTTACATTGTGGATAAGCAAGCAGAATGCAGACTTTGCACTCAGTCAGCCAAAGCTTCTTAATTGTATGACACTGGACAAGCTACTTAAGCTTTTTATGAGTTGGCTTTCTTGTCAGAATGATGAGGAAAATAATGGAACTATCTCATATTATTATTACAGTGAATAAATGAAATAATATATATAAAGCTCTTAGAATAATTCCTGACACATGGTAACACTTGATAATTGTTCTGATTATTTCTGGATATTATATATATTTTTCATTGCTTCTGAATTGTTTTTTCCATTTTCTTTTACTTTTAAAATTTATTGTGAAATATATATTCCAAATGCTATGTTAGCAATAATCAAGTGACTACTTCATTACCTACCACACAGCTTAGGAAATAAAACATTATAAAAATACCATATAAGCTTTATGACATTCCTCTCCCATTCATTCCACTTTTCCCTTCAGGAGTAACCATAATCTTGAATTTTTTGTGAATAGCTCCCTTGCATTTCTTTATTGTTACACACTCTCCGTAGATATCCCTGAATATATTTATTTGTTTTTGTCTGCTTTAGGACATCCTAAGAGAATCATACTGTATGCACTTCTATATGAGAGATTTTTCTTTTTTTGCACAGTATATTTTATTAACTCACCCATGGTGATGTTTGTAGCTAGAGTTTATTCATATTGACTGACATGCAGTCTGCCACTGTAAGAATAGACCACAGTCTATTTATTCATTCTTCTATTTATAGCCGTTCAGATTATTTCTAGTGTTTTTTGTCTTGCGGTGCATGTGTATATCTAGTTTATGTAAGCTGGTTTATAGGGCATTTTCATGTTCAGTTTTATCAGGCAATTCCAAGCTGTGTGCCAAAATGATTTTACCAATTTATACTCTCACCAGTAGTGTATGAAAGTCCTTATTGTTTCACATCCTCATCAACATTTGATATTGGTAAACTTTAAAAATTTGCCGTTCACTTAGCTATTGATTTGGGGTTTAAAAAAAGAAAATTGGCTGGGCAATGTGGCTCCTGCCTGTAATCCCAGCACTTTCGGAGAGAGAGATGGGAGGACAGCTTGGAATCAGGAGTTCTAGATCAGTTTGGGCAACATAGCGAGACCTTGTCTTTACAAAAAATAAAAAAACAAAAATTTAGCTGGGTATGGTAGTGCGCACCTGTAGTGCCAGATACTTGGGAGGCTGAGGGAGGAGGATCAGTTGAGCCCAGGAGTTCAAGAGTTCAGTGACCTTTGATCACGCCACTGCACTCCAGCCTGGGTGGCAGAGCAAGACCCTGTCTTGAAAAAATTTACCATTCATGAAGTGTAAAAGGTGTCTCATTGTGACTTTCAGTTAACCTTTCTGATTACTAATGAGGTTAAGCATCTTATTTTTTTATATGTGGTCCATTTAGGTTTTTCTTTTTTCCAGTGCTCATTTATGTTTTCTTTCATTTTTCTTTGGAGTTGTCTTTTTCTTAATGATTAATAGGATTTCTTTTTATATATTCATGCTATTCCTTTATTAGTTATGTATATATTACAGTCATCTCCCACTTCTGACTTGTCATTTTGCTTTCCTTAAAGTTTCTTATGATTATCATATATTCTTAAATTTAGAACAATGAAATTTACCACTTTTTAGTAATCAGGTTTTTTGTTTTTTGTCTGTGTGTTTTTTTTTTTAATGAGACAGAGTTTCGCTTTTGTCGCCCAAGCTGAAGGGCAGTGGCACAATCTCAGCTCACTGCAACCTGTGCCTCCGAGATTCAAGTGAGTCTCTTGCCTTGCCTCCTGAGTAGCTGGGATTACAGGCATGCGCCACTGTGCCTGGCTAATTTTGTATTTTTAGTAGAGATGGAGTCTTACCATGTTGGCCAGGCTGGTCTCAAACTCTTGACCTCAGGTGATCCACCCACCTCAGCCTCCCAAAGTGCTGAGATTACAGGCGTGATTCACGTGCCCGCCTAGCATTTTTGTGTCTTAATTATTTTCTACACAGAGATCAGAAAGGTATTATGTATTGTCTTTTTGAAGTTTCCTGTTTCTTTTGTTTTCACATTTCAATTCCATCCAAAGTTATTTAGGTCTGTAGTATCAGGTAGGTTCTTAAGGCTTATTTTTTTCTTTATGAATCTCGGATTTACCCAGTATTTGTTAAATGAACTATCTTTTCCTGAGTAATTTGTAGCACTCTCTATGGCATAAGCTAAATTTTCATTTCTGGTGGACTGTTTCTGGGCTCTCTGTTCTGTTCTGTTGATCTGCTTGCCTGTGCCATTACCACACCATCCTTATCAGTTTTAAAAAATGACTCTTGATAGCCAGTGGGGCAAACCTCCCACCATATTCTTTTTTAGGGGAGACTTTGCTATTCTAGGCTCTTGGATTTTTAATGTAAACTTTAGAGTCTGCTAGAGAAAGTCTGCAGGAACTTGGTATTTTTATTGGAGTTACACTAAATTTGTAGATCCCTCTGCTGAGAATTTGTATCTTTACAATGTTGAATCTCTCCATTTATTTAGTCTTTGTAAGTATCTTTCAGTAGTAGTTTTTCATTTTCTCCATTAAAAGGAAATTTATTATTTTATAGTGTTTATGCTACTATAAAATTTTTTATAATTTTGTTTTCCCCCCTAAAATGTTGCAGCTAATTTTGTGTCTAGCAGTCTTATTAAACCCCCTTATTAATGATGTTCCCTTGTCTATATGATCACAATTATTTCTACCTTTCTAGTCCTTATACTTCTTGTTTAATTTTTTTCACTGGCTGTGGTTTCTAGCACATGGTTAAGTTGAAATATTATTGGTGTACATCCTTGTCTTTTTTCTAATCTTTAATGTTTTTAAGTTTCACTATTAAGTAAGATCTTTGTTGTAGGTTTTTATTTTTGACATCTCCTTTCCTCGCCCTCCCACTTGTGAATCTCATGTTCTGTTCTGAGGAAAAGAAATTAATAGGAAAATAAATACTTGTATATGTAGAGCCTGTCCCTGTGTGTGGTACATTGTGGCTCTCAATTTGTTGTATGAATGAGTAAGTATAGCAGAACTACTTGAGCTTTATGGTTTTCATTGGTCTCTCTTTTATGTGGTACAGCAGGTAAAAAATGGTTAAATCTTTATTTTAGAGAAAGAATCAGTCAGTAATTTTTTTTTTACATTTCTAATGCTTCAGGAAGTAACATCGAATTTTACGATTTGAATACAAACATTTGAAGAAAGATCATGGTTTCTCTATGTTTCTCATGGCAGTAATGCTTATGATATTGTAAACTACAGATCAATTTAAACTGTATGAAGCTGGATTTTAGGTTGTTCTCTGAGAGAGATTATGCTGTTTAGGAACTTTGTTCCTGTGAATATAGGAACTTTGTTTTTTATCTATTCTTATTTTTATGAGCATCATTTTACTCCAGATTTACAAACTTGGTACTCTAATGGTATTGCCAAGTTTCTGATCAAAGCCTGAGCACGAGCAATTAATACGATCCTAATAATCAACAAATTAGTTTGTGAAGACATCTCTGTAATTAGGATTGCACCCCTTCTGCTTTTCTGCCTTTCCCTGTACCTGGTTTGTTTTTTTTCTTAACAGATGGGGAAGTTAAGGCATAAAGGTAGATATTACCTGAATTTGGTGTATTGCTTACTGCAGTAGACCACTTTGCTTCTGTGCGAATAATAAACTACTATGCTTTCCAGGTATGTGCTGAAATCTCCATTGCTGCAAACCTGCAAGTCTTGCCAATAAAGAAAACTCTTACTCAGCTGTTTTATATGTTTAGCTATATTTAGAACATCTACAGCTTGGCTAAGAGTTTTATTTCTGAATTTATAGAGAAGAAAGAAGTGCAGAAATTTTACTAGAGGGTTTTTTTTTTTTAAAATAAAAACACCTGTTCATTTTTTCTCTTCATCTTTTTTATTCCTTTGATATCGCCTTTCTTCCCATGCATTGTTGTTTGTTGACCGTTAGTTCTAAATCATTATTTCTCAACTGGGGGTAATTTTGTCCCCCAGGGCACATTTAGCAATGTCTGGAGCTTTTTTTGGTTGTCACACTGAGGGGCTGCTACTGGCATCTAGTGGGTAAAGGCCAGAGATGCTGCTAGCCATCCTACAATGCAGTCAATAATTATGTACCCCCAAAATGTCAATAGCAGTGAGTTTAAAAATCCCTGCTCTAAATAATGGTGTTTACTTTCAGATTTGAACTGGAAAGACACAAATGCCTATTTGGTGTAAGGCAGTATGTTTTCTTAGAAAGAATGAGGGCCAAGTGCAGTGGCTCATACCTGTAATCGTAGCACTTTGGGAGGCCAAGGTGGGAGGATCCCTTGAGGCCAGGATTTTGAGACCAGCCTGGATAATATAGTAAGACTCTGTCTCTACCAAAAAAAAAAAAAAAAAAAATCAGCCGGGTATGGTGGCATGGGCATGTAGCCCCAGCTACACGGGAGACTGAGGTGGGAGGATCACTTGAGCCCAGGAGTTCGAGACTGCAGTATACTATGATTGCACCAGTGCACCCTGGCCTGGGTGATAGGGCGAGATCCTGTCTCTTAAAAAAACAAAACAAAACAAAAAAGCAAGAATGTGGGCTTTAGAGTTTCACAGACCTGTTTTTTGTCTTATCTAAGGCCATGCTGGTTACGAGTACCTGTATTCAAGTGTGTGGGAAATAAAGAAAGAGCAGATATGATAACTTATTTGCAGAATGCTGAGGAGGTACTATTGCTGTCCTCCTCTTCCACCTGAACTCCATCTACCAGTGACTCAGTTTATGTTTCATTCCTTCTCTGAGACTTTAGGCAAGTTTTTATGCCTTTGGTTTTCAGTTTTTTCAACTGTAAGAGGAGAATAATAGCACTTATAAATATTAGGGCAGGTTTCATCAGAAAATGCAAATAGAGCACAAACTCCTATGTCTGGATATAATAAATACTTAGCAAATATTTGTTTTTATTATATTATTATTATTATTTTGAGACAGGATCTTGCTCTGTTGCCCAGGCTGGAGTGCAGTGGTGCAGTCATAACTAACTGCAGCCTTTACCTCCCAGGCTAAGTCTATGTGCTCACCTCAGCCCCTTGAGTTGCTGGGAGTACAGGCACATGCCACTACGCCTGGGTAATGTTTTTGTAGAGATGGGGTTTTGTCATGTTGCCCAGTCTGGTCTCAAACTCCTGGGCTCAAGTGATCTGCCCATCTTGGCCTCCCAAAGTGCTAGGATTACAGGCATGAACCACATACCCAGCATGTTTTTATTTATTATTAATAATAACTGTATGTTCAGATTGTAGTAATTTGGACTTGCTATCAGAAGTGATGTATAAAACTAGGCAGGATTATCCATCAGTTGATGACTGGATAAACAAATGTGGTTTATCCATAGAGTGGAATATTATTTGACTATAAAAAGGAGTGAAATACTGATGCATGCTACAATATGGATGAACCTTGAAAACATTATGCTAAGTGAAAGAAGCCAGATACAAAACATCACATATAATTCCATTTATATAGAATGTCCAGAACAGGGAAATCTGTAGAGACAGAATCTAGATTAATGGTTGTCTAGGGCTAAGGAGGATGGAAAGTGATGGGTAGTAATGGTTAAAGGGGCTTGTTTTTGAGATGATAAAAATGCTCTAAAATTGGCTTTGGCAGTGGTTTAATAATTTAATGAATATGCTAAAAACCACTGAATTATACAGCTTAAAAGGGTGAATTGTATGATATGTGAATCATATTTCAATAAAGTTGATGTGTGTGTGTGTGTGTGTGTGTATAGACTAGGCAAGATGAGGGCTCTCTCTCCTTTCTGTGTTATTTCATTTCTTAATCTGTACCTTGCTCTCCATCTTCTGATTTCTTTGTATCTCACTTAGAGGATGCATTCTAGTGGAGAAACCCTAATATTGCTGAATAATCATTGCTAATTCAGTGTGGTGATAGTGCCTCTATATACACACTTAAAGTTTTTCCAATTTAGAAAAATTTCTCCTCTGGCCTACATAGTTTGTATGAATTAACACCAGACAGCTTTTAAACGTGAGCATGTTCTACATTTCTCACACATGAGTATTTGTATACTGAATTGGCCATATGTTTACCTGAGTTCCAATATATTTTATTTTTATAATTGAATAGTAAGTTAGAAAGCTAGTTTTCTTTGTTGAACCTTAGTTAGCTGACTGTAGTCAATGGCTTACAGTTAGGAACCTGTTAAGCAAACAGGGACATTATAATTATGAGATCATAGATAATAAAAACACTAGAATTCAAACTGCTATACTGTTAAATATTTAAATGGAAAATTATACATTGCTTATATCTTTTGATTGCAGCTGTCAAAATATTCTACCCAAAAAAGCTTAAGGGAATTTGCTACTCACATTACTGAGAAGTCTGCATGTGAGGGATGTCTTCAGATGCAGTGTTTCAAACTGTCACTTCATGTCCCTGCTTCTCTTCTTCTAGCCAGGTTCTGTTCTTTTCTATTAGTTGGCTTCTTAGAACAGACTCCCACTTAATGTTTGTAAGATGGCTGCAGCACCTCCAGGCCTTAAGTCTCAACATTAAGAGCAGCAGATACAGAGAAATATCCTCTCACCAATAAGACACTCCTGGCCTGATTCATACTAGCCTGGGTTGGGTCCTGTGCTTATTCTAGAGCTAATCTCAATGACCAGAAGAATGGGATATGCTGATGACTTTGAACAGTAGAGCCCAATCCTAAACCTGAGGGTGGGGTCAACATTACCCAAAAACTTGTAAGAGTTTGGGATGAGGTGGTTTACCTGAAGAATTTGGTGTTGCTTTTTTTTTTTTTTAATAATCAGAAAGTTGAATTGGATGCCAGATAGCAAGATACATCCTCTGTAATATCCAACACATATATTGTAACTTTTATCCAGATAATAGCAAAAAAAAAAAAAAATTATTGACTACTTACTCTGTTTATACCAGGTAGAATGAGTAAAAAATCTCTGGGCAAAAAGTAGGATTATGACTTATGGTAAGAGTTGTCTTCCTAAGGAACCTTATGTAGCATTTTCTAAGTTTTGTGAAATTTGGTGTGTGGTTTTTCCCTGTAAATCTGGGTTACTGTTATCTGTAAGTACTGTGTTTGGGCTTCTCCAGGGCTTTGAACCTAGTACTTTTCTCTCTCTTGTCTTTCTATGTCGTTACTACGTAGCATCACTTTCCTTTTTTAACCTTGGCCTTCTAAACATGTATAGATCTAAAATCTTAGGTTTCCAGTTCTGTAAAACAAGTTAGTATTCTAGTTAAATTCTGTTTACTTGAAGAATACAAATACAAATAGCTTGACCAGGGCGACTGTTCTCTTGTGTGTTCATCACTGTATCACGCAGCTCATTCGGACTGATCTCGCGGGGAGTCGTTAATGTAATATCTGATTACATCCTGTGTTTACAATTGAACAATTTCTCTTTGCTCTTGGGAAGCAAATGGCAATCATTTCTTTGCGAGAGTGGTTTGATAGCACATATCATAACATATTTAGTATGCTATAATTGTAATTAATGCCAGTTTCTAATGTTGGATTGGATGTAGACAGTTTGGAATAAGAGAGTTTTCCATATTTTCAAGTAGTGATGTGGTGATAAAATAGTTCCAGTTATCAGACTTGTAAATGAAGAATGATCATTGTTTACCTTTTTTGCTATTTGCTTGATTTAAAAATCAGATCTCTTAGTTTTGTAGAAAAAAGTATAACTTAAAAAATTAACAAAGGAAAAGCATTGGAGTCAAAATAACGACAGTTACGCTTTTTCTCATTTTTTTCTCCACAGTGATCCTGGTGGAGGGATTGAAATGTCTGAGTTTATCCGAGAGGCCACACCCCCAGTTGGTTGCAGTTCCAGAAATTCTTATGCCGGTCTAGATCCAAGCAACCAGGTAGGAACCTGTGCTGTTTTATTTTGCCTTTTTCCCTCCTCCTGATGGTGGTCTCCGTTATTCTCATGTCTTTAAGTCGGCTGATGTTTTGTCATATTTTTCTGATTAATATTTTTTAATTGTTTATTAATAACATCTTTAGTAATATTCTTTTTAACTTACTTTTCACATTGATTAATTACATATTTTTGAGCATTACTACAGACTCATCTTTGGGTGTATAGTTTTGATTATAACGATTGTGAATACCTTTAGGAAATTTAGGTTCCACCTTGCACTGTTTTATTTACCTTCACATCATCTGTATTGGAGAGGTGTAGATGTCTGTGGTTACCCCCGGTTTAAATGTGGCCAAAAAATAAAAATAAAAGTAAATGCTGAAAATCTCTCAGTGTTCAAGATGTTGAATGGTAAGCCTAAAAGTAAAATACAAGTTTGCTTTTACCAGTTTTAATGTCTTTCTACTATGTAACTTTTAACTTAAAATGGTAACTCTTAAAGTATTACTTCAAAACTTGGCTGGACCTTTGCTGCTCTAGTTCTCTTATTCATCCTAAATACCTGGATACTAATCAAAGTCCCAGTTACTCCTGCTGTTCTTCTCAGCAGATGATTTCATTGGGTAGAGTAAAATTCTATGAACTGTGTTGGAAATGTTCACGGTCTTCTCATAGTAGACCTTTACATAACTATAGGTTTTAGTGGTTGTTATGTCAGTCCTTTCATTACATAGAAAAAGAAATAGCTGATTTATATCAGGGTCTGGACTAGACCTCACTTCTCACTCCAGTCTTCCTGTTATCATACGACACAGCTTGTGGATTGAAACCATTCTTCTCTTTTCTCCTGCCTTTCTGTCCTAGAGAGAGACTTAGTCATCCTTATTTTCTGGTGTAACTAACTTCTTGTAACTATCCTACATTTCTCAAGATTTTCAAACACCTTATGGTGTTGACCCTTTCTCTTGCAGATGGAGTACTTATTTATATGGCACTTTATAAGGCTCTACAGAGTAGATTTTCCTCTTTTTTTCTTCCTGTCTTATATACTGCCTTGTGTACAGTTGACTTTAAATTAATGATTGCTAATTATCTTTATGTGTCTAGGTAATAAAACATTAGAGGTAGATCAGACCTAGCTTCTCATTTAACAAATGAGTAAATAGCAGACATAATTCTGCCAATTTTGTCCTGTAGTCTTCTACTCTTCTGCATTGGTAGCCCTAAGAACAATGTTATGAAAAACACTATATGAATAAAAATCTTGAACAGGGTCTTGTTTTCTAATATATTTTGATAGAAGGTTTGACTCTATTTGATTAGCATGTTCATGATTTAAAGTGAATGACTAAACTGTTGAAGGTAACAGTTTTGGTTGTGATCGATTATAGTACGGAACATGTAGGTTCTTAAATTTGTCTTCCTTCCATAACAAACTCATAGAATGGGAGATGTCAGAGTTTTTTTTTGTTGTTGTTGTTTGTTTGTTTAAAGACTGTGAAAAGAGCTATGACATATTAATTAGATTGATACTTTTTTTTTTTTCTGAGATAGAATCTTGCTCTGTCATCCAGGCTGGAGTGCAGTGGCACGATCTTGACTCACTGCAACCCCCGTTTCCCAGGTTCAAGCCGTTCTCGTGCCTCAGCCTCCCAAGTAGCTGGGATTACAGGTGTCTGCCACCACACCTGGCTAATTTTTTTGCATTTTTAGTAGAGACAGGGTTCACCATGTTGGCCAGACTGCCTCGAACTCCTGACCTCAGGTGATCTGCCCACCTCAGCCTCCCAAAGTGCTGGGATTACAGATGTGAGCCACCATGCTCAGCCTTAGATTGATACTTTCTGTTACAAATTTTACAATGCCTTTTTGAAGACAAGGGTTACTATCCTTGATCCTGTTTTTTTTGTTGTTGTTGTTGTTGGCCTTGTGTTTCTCTCAGTTTCTTTTTATAGAATGAAATAACTCAATTCTTGAATATGGCTGCATGTTTTGTATTCTTAATTAACCCTGGGCTTTCTTCTTATTGACAAATGTAGGTAGTATCAGACCCCCAGAAAGTAAGCCTAGATTTCTCCAATCATCTTTTGGAGACCTTTTTTCCTTTTTGTAATAGGACAGATGGAAGGGCCAGCAATGGCCAGGCACTTTTGGATCCTGTGACCTTGGCATCCTGTCTGTTGGAACTTGCCTGTTTGTTTTAGGGAGGGAGTCCCTTATTGACTGTGATTAAAGCATGTGTGCATGTTGTTAAACACACAGCATACCTTTTACTTAAAATAATAACTTTTTAATAAAAATGGGCAAATATTGCACGTTATTGTGCTACTTGGATTTTAGTGTTTTCGTTTTATAATGTTTATGACAAAATAAATGGTGCCATAATTATTCTTACCCTTTAGAGAAGCTGAAGTGAGGAGGTAGAGTCTGACTGTGTGCAGATTGCTGGAGATGTTACCGTTATAGACATACTGTTGTTTCTTGTATGTGTTTTATTATAGAATGTGTAAGATACTGCTACGCATTATCATATTTTATGTGAATTTCTTGTGTACTAAACTGTGAACCCGCTGACCATAGTAGCTACATTGCAGTCATTGTTACCATTCTTTCCTTCACCTCTGCCTTTTTCCCTTTCATCTTCTACCCTCCATTTCCATTCTTTCTTTTCTCCACCTTCATCCTCTCCTTACCTCCTTCTCTTTCCTTTTGTCACTTTTCTACCTTCAAATATTTTAGTGCTCAATAGTATTCAAGGCATTCTACCTAGTGTGGGTTGGGGAGTGGGTCTTATACTGAAAGAGATTGTGATCTTATAGTAGATGTGATATAAGTAACCAAAGATAAAGATGTGATATATTTACCAAGGGGCCAGGCGTGGTGACTTATGCCTGTAATCTCAGCACTTTGGGAGGCCGAGGCAGGTGGATCACGAGGTCAGGAGATCAAGACCAGCCTGGCTAATATGGTGAAACCCTGTGTCTACTAAAAATACAAAAAATTAGCTGGGCGTGGTGGCATGCACCCGTAGTCCCAGCTACCCAGGAGGCCGAGGCAGGAGAATAGCTTGAACTTGGGAGGTGGAGGTTGCAGTGAGCTGAGATGGCACCACTGCACTCCAGCCTGGGCAACAGAGCGAGACTCTGTCTCAAAAAACAAACAAACAAACAAAAAAAAACCGAAGTAAAAATTGCTGTAGGAATGGTACAGAAGAAGAGCTAATGATTTCATAGGATAAAGTAATTGTTTCCAGCTGGAGAGACAGGCATAGCTTCTTGGTGGAGGTGGCCTTGCCTGATATGCTCTCTAGTTAGAAGTAACCTTTCTTCCCTGGTATCCATAATCCTTCCTATGGCACTTGTCATAGAGAAGAAACAGTGGAATATTTTAGTTTATGCAAAGCACTTAAATAAAAAACTTCACCCCCAGGTGTAGAAATATACTATTTTTTCTTAATTTTTAAATTTTCATTTTTAGGAAATTTAACAAGTGAGGGTAAACAGGAAAATTAAAATAATACATAATGTCATAATTGATTGTATCATGAACATTAATATCATTAAGTGTTTTTCTACAGTGACACTTTGGGGAATGCATTGCATTTGGATGTACTATAGTTTATATTCTAGACGCCCTGTTGTTTCACATGTAAATAGTCATGATTCTTAGATATTTTGAGGGGAAGTATAATGCAGAAAAGTATGAAGAATAAAATGTAACTACTCTATTATACCTGTTAAGAATGTTTTTGTCAGCAAGTAGTAGAATACTCAACTAATAGTGACTTAAAGAAATGGTTGTTTTTCACCTAAATGTGGAGGTGATTGTGTGACATTTATTTAGTAGCCTAATGTTAGGCCTCTGGATTGGCATCTCTGCAGTTCTCTAGGCTTTTTCCTCAGGGTTGCAGGATGAGCACAGAAGCTTCAATCAAGACCCTGTTTGAAAAGTTAGGAAGCAAGCAGTAGTGTGGGACAGAGATTTTCCTTGATCACTTTCTTCTCAGACACACAAAGACGTTTTCCTGAAGCCCTCCAGCACATTCTCCCACACGTTCATTCACCAGAACTAGTTCATATACCTACCTCCAGACCGGGGACTGGGCCCACTTCTCATATATCAGAAGGTGTATGACTAATTTTGGAACAAAATAGGGAGATTGTTAAAGAAGGAGAAAGGGAATACTTTGTGAGCTTCTGAGCAAATGACTACCATATCCGTATTAAATTTTTTTTTTTTTAAGTTTAAATTCCTAGATGGGTATCCATAAAATGGTGTTTTTGTTTTCTTGTTTGTTTTTAAATTTCTGTTTAGGAAGTTATGTTTAACTCTAGTAGAAAAATAGCATATGTTAATTCTGTAACTTATGTAGCAGGTGTAAGAATGAAACTTTCTTTTGTGATAAAATGCTTTTTTGGTTTTTTCTTGCTGGCAAATTGCAATGTCTTTTATGGCTAATTGAAAGCAGAAATTAGGAAAAACTAGAAGAACCAAGCTTAATAAAATAGTTCAAAATTATTACAAAGCTTATTTTTTATTGACTAACTCAAGAGTTTATTTGTAGTTTCAACCTATATATGTATGCTTATTTTTATTTACTTTTTCACTGGCATGTAACTTATACAGCATAGTATATACCTTCAGTGTACAGCTAAGTAAATTTTTACATCTGTGTGCACCCATTCAGTTGCCATCCAGATCAAGAAAGGCCCTCATGCCCCTTCAAAGTCAACATTAACCTATATTTTGAGTGTATTTTTTGTCATATACACCTAACTAAATCAAACCAATGAAGAGGAAGACTTAGTAAAGTATAAAGTATTATATGAATGTTCTTAATTTTATTTTACAATGCTAACTTTGCTTGACTGTTTTCTTCTTAGAATCCGTAGAAACGAGTTATAGGAAGAGTTGCTGAGACTTGCTGATTTAGTAACTGTTATGTTATCTTTGATTTCCTTAATGTGGAATTTGTAGTACTTATTTATATTATTTTCATGGTAGTATAATAAATAATGGCTGTGAAATTTTAGGAAAGTGTTAAACTATCTTGAATATAAGCACTAAAAGCTCAACAATCAGGTTTTAATTTTCTCCTTACAGTTTGTGCTAAAAATTCCTTTTTCATGGATGCCTTAGACTTTCATTGATTTATTTTTTAATGTTCTGTCTATGAAGAAGTACTTACTTTTTGTCTCCAACTAAAGAAGGTACATAATGATACACTAACAATTTGATGGTAAGACTTAATGTTGCACTTGGTAGCGTATGTTAATGTTTGTCTGCCAAACCTTCCTTTTATACCCTAAGAAGTCTAAATGTATTTCAGGTAGACATAAAGCCTGGTTTTGCTTTTGTTTATAACATGAACATATCATGGTGTAGTATAAAAATGATAGTTGTATGACATGAGTTGCTTGAGATTGGAGGATCTGGCTTTTGGTGGGGCTCCATCAGTCCTGAGCACACAGAGGGATTGGGTAGCTCTGCACATCAGTAAGACACGTGCAGCCTGTGCCACAACCAACAGGTTAAGTGGCTCCAATAGAGCTTGTCCAACAAGTATCTTTTAATATTGATAAAAGTGACCAATAACATGTTTTGGTCATATAATTTTGTTTGATAATCTTGCTAGTCTGTATTGATAATGACATAGCTAGCATTTTAATTAGTTTTACTTACTTCATGTCATATTTTCAGATTGGATCTGGTTCCTCGCGTCTTGGAACAGCAGCAACTATTAAAGGTAGGTGTGATCTAACTTAAAAGTTGCCCCTGACTTTCCCTTTCATTTTGGTTGTAGTGAAGGTAACAGTATTATACATTCACATGTAATGAAAAAAATCATTCTTGAAATTATTTTATAGATAAAATTATCTATCTTATTAAAAGTTGCTTGACTATTAAAGGTAGATGTGATCTAACTTGAAAGTTGCCTCTGACTTTCCCTTTCATTTTGGTTGTAGTGAAGGTAACAGTACTGTACTTTCAAATGTAATGAAAAAAATCATTCTTTAAATTATTTTATAGTTAAAATTATTTATCTTATTAAAGGTTGCTTGACTTAAATTGTGTTCTCTTTCATCATCCAAATTTCACAAAAGTGACCACTTACATTACATTGCATGAATTACATAAGTTTTGATCTACAAGAAACTTCCTTGCCTTAGAGGGAAAACACTTTTGTGGGTTTTAGTGGGGTTCATGGAAAACTAAATAATTTGATGTGAAACCTTTGAATATGGGCACAAATGAAACAACAAAAAAAAGTAAGTTATTTTCTGCTGTTTGATCTATTCAGATAATTCATATTGTTTTTACCCTACAGTTTTTTAGGTTACTAATTTTCCCTGGGAAGGAAATTCATGTTGGTTCGAGTTATGTAATTTGCATTCCTTTTAAAAATCCACTTGTTTTTAAAGAAATAGTTTTATGAGTTTACATTTTGAAGCTTTCCATGTTATATTGTTTGGTTTGTAGTTCTGTGAGAATAATTAAATGCTCTGATAGTCCATGATACTTCCTGTTAGTTCAGTGCATCTTCCATTATTGTAACCTTTGATACACAAAAACTGCTTTAGTTGATAGACATCAGTACTCCTTGATGTATTAATACTTCCTTGGTTGGGCCACACTACAGCCTTACTGTTAATATAAGGTCCTCACATGTTTCTCTTAACTTTGTAGGAGATACAGACACTGCCAAGACTTCTGATGATATCAGTTTAAGTCTGGGCCAAAGTTCTAGTCTTTGTAAGGAAGGAAGTGAAGAACAAGGTAAGAACATTATACTTTACCATGATGTCATATACTGTGGTGATCAGAGTTAATTTGTAGGATATACTGTGTACAATCTGGCAGGAGTTTATAACAATTTAATATGGTATTTAAGGAAACATTAATATAAAATGTTACTGGGATAGTAGTAATACAGAGTTATACAGGCTTTTAGCTTACTGGAACTCAGTTATACATGTTCTGCCAGATAAATATGGAGAAATTCTATGAGCATATGCCCCAGAGTGAATATGAGATGGGAGATAAGAATCTGCTATTCTTTTAGTTGCTCAGACCAAGTAGCCCAGCTTAGGGATAACCTAGTATGTAAAACTGTTACTTTCCTTTGGTACAATCTCTAAATGCCAGCTGCTTCATCTCCTGCCAACTGCAAAAACAGCAATAAGTTTTGACGTAGTGTCTTAGTTCATGTGCATTGCTATAAAGAAATACCTGAGACTGGGTAACTTGTAAAGAAAAGAGGTATATTTGGCTTACGGTTCTTCAGGCTGTACAAGAAGCATGGTGCCAGCACCTGCTTCTGGTGAGAACCTCAGGAAGCTTCCAATCATGGTGGAAGGGGAAGGGGAGCTGGCATGTCACATGGTGAGAGAGGACGAGAAGAGAGAGGGGAGGGGTGCCATGCCTGCTCTGTTAAACAGTCAGCTCTTGTGTGAACTAATAAACTGAGAATTCACTCATTACCGCAGAGGTGGCAGCAAGCCATTCATGAAGGATCCACCCTCATGACTCAAACACCTCCCACCAGGCCCCACGTCTAACATTGGTGATCCACATGAAATTTGGAGGGGGACAAATAGCCAAACCATATCACAGAGAAGTAACTTGCTGTTGGACCTACTGAGAAACCGTGCATCTATTACCAACATGGTACCTTCCTGTAGCAGATTGTTAATAGAAATTTTGGCTATTTGTGATTTTTTTTCTTCAACTCAATTGTAAATGAATATTTTGAATTTTATTGAGTCTTTTTAAACTCACATTTTCATGTTTGATTTCTAATTTTCAAACATAAAGCAACAGATATGTCATCCCCATTTTCTATTGGAGATTTTCCAAAGTTCTGTAATCAGAACCTGAACCAGAACTAGGTTAGAAACTTTTCTCACTATTGCCACCGTGTTATAACCCTGTTATTTTTATTAACCTACGGGTGATGTTTGATGGGCAGACAGGCTGACAAATTTTTTATTCTTAATTATGAAACTTGTTTATGAGGCTACAAACGGATAACTAAATTATGACATTTGCCCATTCATTTAATATTTTTCCCAGGTTGATTTCTTACAAGCATGTTTTGTTACCGTTGGAATTTTAAGTTTATTATTGTAACTCTCTCCTTTTTTTGAATTACCGTACCCTCTCATTGTTTCTTTGCTTCTGTGGACTCTCTTATCTAACCTTATACCTCATTCCTAAAACCGAAAAGACCTTTACATGTACTGTGTGGGCGGGGCACAGTGGCTCATGCCTGTAATCCCAGCACTTTGGGAGGCTGAGGTGGGTGGAGTTTGAGACCAGCCTGGGCAACATGGCGAAACCCTGTCTCTACTAAAAATACAAAAATTATCCAGGATAGTGGTGCACACCTGTAATCCTAGTTACTCAGGAGGCTGAGGCACGAGAATTGCTTGAACCTGAGAGACAGAGGTTGTAGTGAGCCGAGATCGTGTGACTGCACTCCAGCCTGGGTGACACTCAAATAAATAAACAAACACACATACATAGGTACGTACATATGTATGTACGTACTGTGTGGTATGGAAACTTTAAAAGAAAATTAAAGGTGAATCAACTGGCTGTGGTGGCTGATGCCTGTAACCCCAGCATTTTGGGAGGCCAAGGCAGGAGGATTGCTTGAGTCCAGGAGTTTGAATCCAGCCTTGGTAACATAGTGAGATGCCTGTCTCTACAAAAAATAATAAAAAAATTTAGCCAGGCATGATGGTATGTGCCTATAGTCTCAGCTACTTGGGAGGCTGAGGTGGGAGGATCGCTTGATCCCAGGAGGCTGAGGTAGCAGTAAGCTGTGATAGTGCCACTGCACTCCAGCCTGGGCAACAGAGGGAGACCCTTTCTCTCTCTCTCAATCAGTCAACCAATCAATCAGTCAATATCAATTTCTTTGAGAAGTACAATATCCTTTTCTATAATATGAGACCATCACAGTGTCTCAACAACTAGATAATAATCTTAGAGGGGTTGGTGCCCTTGCGTTTAGGGATTATATATCTTATTTTATATCTGGAAAGTACCATATACAAACAAGATTTTTTTTTTTTTTTTTTGAGACGGAGTCTCGCTCTGTCGCCCAGGCTGGAGTGCAGTGGCCGGATCTCAGCTCACTGCAAGCTCCGCCTCCCGGGTTCACGCCATTCTCCTGCCTCAGCCTCCCGAGTAGCTGGGACTACAGGTGTCTGCCACATCGCCCGGCTAGTTTTTTGTATTTTTTTTAGTAGAGACGGGGTTTCACCGTGTTAGGCAGGATGGTCTCGATCTCCTGACCTCGTGATCCACCCGTCTCGGCCTCCCAAAGTGCTGGGATTACAGGCTTGAGCCACCGCGCCCGGCCTACAAACAAGATTTTTATAGTCTGGTAGGTTGGGAATTATATACACACAGATCTACCCTTGCAACTATATATTAACATAGACAGTGATGTCTAACATTCACTGGGTGCATACTATTGGTCAAGTTTGGGGTCGGCATACTTTTCTGTGAAGGACCAAATAGCTTTGTAGGCCATGTGGTCTCTCTTGCTACTTAGCTACTCAACTCTGCCACTGTAGAGTGAAAGGAGTCATAAACAATACATAAATAGTGGGCATGGCTGTGCCAGCCTAAAATTTGGTTTACAGAAACAAGTTTGAGGGCTGGATTTGGCTTCATGGGGCTTTGTTTGTCAACCCCTGGTTTAAGTCCTCTTCTAAGCATTTTATATGCATTTACCCAGTTAATCTTCACTATAAACGTTTGAAGTTGGTACTGTTATTATTCTCACTTTACAGATGAACGTGTTACTGCTTAGAGAGAAGTTATAAGAAACTTGCTCAAAGTCACGCAGCTACAAAGTGACAGTCCTATAGTCCAAATCTGGTTTTGAATTAGGCTTTTTAAAATCTATACTATACTACTTTCATATAGTTTTAAAACTTGCTTTTATCATGCAACATTTTTCCGTATATTTAACATTTAAAAAATATTGTTGAGTACTCTTGGCACTGTTTTAAGTACTGGAAGTAAATCAGTGAACAAAAAGACAAAAAGTTCCACTCTCATGTGGCTTCCATACTATTAATATGGAATCATACCGGTAGAAATCAACATATACTGTAGTAAGTAGAGACAGAAGATAGGGATTGGTGGGGACTAGGGAAACTTTAATTTTAAATAGAGCAGTTGAGGGCAAGCCTCTCTGAGAGCAAAGACCTGAAGAAGGAGGAGTGAGCTCTCAGGATATCTGAGGGGAGGGGCCCCCTCCACGCAGAGGGAACAACAAGGGCAAAGCCCCAAAGCGGGAGCATGCCTGTCAAGTTTGAGAAATATTGTGGCTGGCTCAGAGTAAGGGAAGGGCCAAACAGTATGGAGTTTTGTAAGCCATCTTAAATGTGCTAATTTTAATTCTGAGTGAGATGAGGAACTGCTAAAGGGTTGTATTTCATTTCGGCGGAATCACTCTGGCTCCTATTTTGAGGAATATATTAAAAGGGGCAAAAGTTGAAGCAGGAGCTCACTTAGCAGATGATTGCAGCAATCCAGAGCACAGATCAGAGTAGTGAGACGTAGTCTGACTGTGTGTGTGTAAGATACTAAAAAGATAGGTTATGGATTTGGATATACTGTGTGAGAGAAGTAGTGGTCATGGATGACTCAAAGGTTTTTGAGTTAAGCATCAGGGAGGATGGGGGCCTGCCACCTGAAGTGGGGAAGACTGAGGAGGAGCAGATTCGGGGTGGGGAGAGCATGGAGGGTAAGTTAGGGGGTTCAGTTCAGGACATATCAGGTGCTGTTAGACCTGTATACAGCAATGAGTAGATAGGTCCAGATTTCAGATAAGAGGTCTGGGTTGGGGGTTTTAGATTCAGGAGTTGTCAGTGGATAAATAAAAACAACAAAAATCAGTCATATCAGTTAAGGGGTTGGGTATTATGAAGTTGATGAAGCATCAGGGCAAGTATACTTGTTAGCTGCTTGGGGTTTCTGTGGCCTGACTTCTTGATCCAAATCCCTTTTCCTAGCTATGGTTTGGCGCCACCTAGTGGCAAATGTTCATGCTGGCTTTAATACCATTTGGGACTCTTAACTCCTGTGGTTTGGATTTACAGGACAATGGCCTTTGGTTAGTTGGTTAACAGTTAGTTGATTAGTTGACACTCATTTTGTCACCTGATTCAGGATAACTGGGGGAAAACAGGATATTGGGGTGTATCTTCAACTTTTTCACTTCTAAGATAATCTACAGTTTCCCTGCCTCTTGCTCATGTCTTCCCTTTCCAAGATCAGAACTTCAGACCATACCCATGTGAATATGAGGGCTGGGTAGAAGGTAGAGGAACTAGTTACAGGTATTTTTGAATTTTGGTTTGTCATGGGGATAGAGAACTGGATGAGATTTACAAAGAGGGGTATAGGTAGAAAAGTGAAAAGTTCTAGCTGGGTGCCATGCTCACACCTGTAATCCCAGCACTTTGAGAGGCCAAGGTGGGAGGGTTGCTTGAGGCCAGGAGTTCAGTACCAGCCTGGGCAACATGGTGAAACCCTGTCTCTAAGAAAAACTATAAAAAATTACATGGGTGTGGTGCTGTGCACCTGTGGCCCAGCTACTTGAGAGGCTGAGGCAGGAGGATTGCTTGAGCCTGGGAGATCAAGACTGCAGTGAGCCATGATTGCACCACTGCACTCCAGCCTGAGTGACAGAGCAAGACTCTGTCTCAAAAGAAGAGAAGAAAAGAAAAAGTGAAAAGTTTTTTTTTTTTTTTTTTGAGACGGAGTCTGGCTCTGTTGCCCAGGCTGGAGTGCAGTGGCCGGATCCCAGCTCACTGCAAGCCCCGCCTCCCGGGTTCACGCCATTCTCCTGCCTCAGCCTCCCGAGTAGCTGGGAGTACAGGCGCCCGCCACCTCGCCCGGCTAATTTTTTTTGTATTTTAGTAGAGACGGGGTTTCACCGTGTTAGCCAGGATGGTCTCGATCTCCTGACCTCGTGATCCACCCGTCTCGGCCTCCCAAAGTGCTGGGATTACAGGCTTGAGCCACCGCGCCCGGCCGAAAAGTTTTAAGATCTGAACCCTGTGCCTCTTTAGCTTAAGAAGTCCAGGAGACTGAGTAGGAACAATTAGTGAGATCAAAGGAAAAGCAAGACTGTTATCCCCGTGTGATCAAGGAGAATGGACTGGCCACCTTCATCACGTGCTGCTTATAGGTCAGGTGACGTGAAGACTGAGACCTGACCATTGGATTGAACAGTGTAGAGGGTGTCGGTGACCTTGATAAGCACAGTCTTAGGGGAGTTGAATTGGAATACAAAGAGAGAATTGGAGGGGAAGAATCAGACAATGAATATAGACAACTCTTTCAGTGAATTTTTGTAAAGATGATAGCAAGCAGGAGAAGTAAAGATAAAGGAGGGATTTCGGTTTTGTAAGATGTTGTAAGAGAAATAACAGCATGTTTGTATAACTGATTATTATCCATAATCAATTGATGGGGATGATCAGAGAGAGAAAGAAGGTACAATTTTTGTTTATAGAAGTAATATATATGATAACTTTAGAAAATATAGTTAAGTATGAAGAAAAAATTTATACCTCTGCCACTGAGAAACTTCTTTTTGCATATCACTTTTTTTCATATGTTTTTGCTTTGATATAATTCAGTGGTTTTTAGAATATTATGCATCCATCACCACTATCTAAATCAAGAACATTTTCATTACGCAGAAAGAAACCTGCACCCATTACACTCCCCATTTCCTCTTCAAGCAGCCCCTGACAACCTCCAGTTTACTTTCTGTTTCTATGAATTTGCCTATTCTAGACATTTCATATAAACACAATTATATGTGTTTTTTTAATGTGTCTGGCTTCTTTCACTTACCTTATTCTGGCATGTATCAGGATGTTATTTCTTTTTATGGCTAACTGTGGTATATCACTTTTCACATTTATAAAAATACATGCACGTATTCCATTAGCATTCATTTAAACTTACAGAACTGGATTTTTTTTTTTTTTTTTTTT
>NW_012102543.1:3002631-3010873 GCF_000951045.1 Mandrillus leucophaeus | reverse complement strand
TTTTTTTGTGCCTGTATGAAATTATTAGTGGACTACATTTTCAACCATTATTTATAGGACATTGTTATACTTTTTGTGCTTTAAGAACTTTTATAATAACATGACATGAACAAGTTTGTGCTAAAACCTTGGATGCATATTTGACTATCCTTTAGCAACGATTTCTTACCTTCAATTTAAGAATACCTTTTCAAGTTTCTTGGCCATATTGCGAGATTGCTTTAAGAAGGTTACACCAGTTGGTACCACCATGAGCAGTATGCCTTTCTTATTCTAAATGCCACTAATAACAATTGTTTAAAAAAAGTTTGATTTGATGAAAAATAGTATCTCTTTGTGTTGATTTGAGCCTCTTAACTTTGATATAATTTTTTTCATATGGGTAACAGTAAGAAAAAATGTATTTACTTGAAAATTTCCTGAAACCACCTAAATTTTTTTCTGACAAAATTTAACCTTTTGTGGTATATTTGTTTAGCAGTATTGAAAAAAGTGCATGTATTAAAGTAAGTTTGGCTGTGTCTTTTAAAATGAAATACTTACATTTCTGTTTTATCAATTCCTCAGAAGGAAGTTGGTTTTGATCATTAGCATTTAAAAAATCTTTTGTTATCTTAGATTTAGTGATTTTCAGCTACTTGCTCAGAGTCGCTAAGTTTTCTATAAAATTCATATCCTTGAAATGTGAATATCACACCAACTGATAGTTGCTTTATTAGAGATAGAGTTTTTAGAAATAACTATATCTCTATTTAATTATATCTCTATATAATTTAATACTACAAAAAATACAATGCTAGCTTTTAAATTTTGATATTTAGAAGATATAAGAACCCAACCACTGTAGCAGCTGTGTTGGGAAAATAATAAAGAACATGGGTTTTACTTACCTTGAAAACTTTAAAACGTAAGATAAAGTATAATTGGACATTTATAAACTCCAATTTTTATGGTACACTCCAGAGGCTATCCGTGAGTTTTTAATTAATTAATCATAGCAAAATCTACATTTAGATTTTTAAAAAGTACATAAACATTTTTAATAACTCATTCCTTTCTTTTAATCTTAGGGAGAAATGTCTACTTTGGTCATTGAGATTCTACTGGGAAGACTCAGATTTACTATAGAATCTATTATTTTACTTCGTCTATCCATCTATGACAAATAAGACAATAATTTTTATTTTTATTGAACTAACAGCAGGTTCAAATGTCCTTGTCTGGCAAAACATATATTTAAAAATCAGTTATTTTGCAGTTTGGTTGTCAAGCTATATTCCAATATAAATTACAATGTAGGTAGGTAGGTAGGTGCATTGATTTATATCTATATTTACATTTATATATATAGTATGTATGATAAGTCACTAATCACTGGTCTGGATGGAGGGTTAAAGCAGTGATCTTACAGATACAAGAATATAAGTATTTTTTTCATGAAGTATTTTATAATTCCTATACCAATAATGAAAGATAAAAATTCAATATTTTACTCTGTAATTATTGCTGTTTTTACCATTCTGAACAGCAAGAGGATGTCTTAACATCATTATATCTTGTTTGGGCATTGGTCAGCCTATTTTTGTTGGTTTGTTTCTGATTACTCTAGGTTTTCTTGATTTGTAAAATAATTGTATTAGCTTTTTGAAAGGATTTTAATATTGTGTTAGGTAAAATAATGATAGCCACCTTTAATTGTGACGGCATTGTGTCAAGCAATATATGTTATTAGCTCAGTTATTTCCTTGCCTATGACTCAGTGAAGTTGATGTCCCATTTTACAAATAAGGAAACAGATTTACAGGGGGTAACCCAAAGTTACCAAGTTAGTAAGTTGTAGACAGAGCTTGCCTAGAAATCCAGGCCTATTTTAAGTATAATCCTTTGTTGCCTCTTATTTTATTGTTGATAGTCTATAGAACTCTTTCTGAGGCCAATTGAAGAACTCAAAGTTTGGAAGTTCAGTTCAGTTCAGTTCGTGAGTAGAATGCTTTCTTTGTGCAGCTGTGAAACAGAAAGCAGCTCTTTGGTGAACTACTTGAGAAATTGTTTATACTTGATTTACTGTATGCAGTGAATTCTTTCCATTGTGAAACAGTAGAAAAGCAGATCATACATTTATTTTAACATTTCCAAACATGTGTTTGAAACAGATTTGGCAACTGATCGGAAGCTCTTTCGTCTTGTCTCCAATGACTCCTTCATCTCTATTCAGCCTTCCTTATCCTCTTGTGGACAGGACTTGCCAAGGGACTTCAGTGACAAAGTGAGCCTGCCAAGTCATAACCAGCACCACCACCATGTTGATCAGTCTCTGTCCAGTGCCTGTGACACAGAAGTAGCTTCTCTTGTACCTTTACACTCACACTCTTATAGAAAAGACCACCGGCCGCGAGGTGTACCACGGACTTCTAGCTCTGCTGTAGCTTTTCCAGACACTTCAATGAATGATTTTCCCCTTTATCAGCAAAGACGTGGGTTAGATCCAGTTAGTGAGTTAGAATCTTCCAAGCCTCTTTCTGGATCCAAAGAATCCTTGGTGGAAAATTCTGGTTTATCTGGGGAATTTCAGCTTGCTGGTGACTTGAAAATCAATACTTCTCAGCCACCCACAAAAAGTGGGAAGAGCAAACCTTTGAAAGCAGAAAAAAGCATGGACAGCTTGAGGAGCCTGAGCACACGGAGTAGTGGGTCAACAGAAAGCTACTGTAGTGGAACGGACCGGGACACTAACAGTACTGTCAGCAGCTATAAAAGTGAGCAGACCAGCTCAACTCACGTAGAGAGCGTCTTGTCAGAGCATGAGGAGTCTCCTAAAGCAGGAACAAAAAGTGGGAGGAAAAAGGAGTGCTGTGCAGGCCCAGAGGAGAAGAATAGCTGTGCCAGTGACAAAAGGACTAGCAGTGAAAAGATTGCCATGGAAGTGAGTACCAACAGTGAGGTTCATGAGGCCAAGGACCCCACCCCCTCCGAAGAGGTGCACAACCAGAGAGGTCTGAGCCCCTCTGCATCTGAAGAAGCCAATAAAAATCCCCATGCAAATGAATTTACTTCCCAAGGGGACAGACCACCTGGGAATACTCCGGAAAACAAAGAAGAGAAGAGTGATAAGTCAGCTGTTTCTGTGGATTCCAAAGTGTGTAAAGATGTTGGTGGAAAGCAAAAGGAAGGGGATGTTCGACCTAAATCTTCTAGCGTAATCCATCGGACAGCTTCTGCCCACAAGTCAGGCAGGAGACGGACAGGAAAAAAACGGGCTAGCAGTTTTGATTCAAGCCGGCATAGGGACTATGTTTGCTTTCGAGGAGTTTCTGGCACCAAGCCACACAGTGCTATATTTTGTCATGACGAAGACTCTAGTGATCAAAGTGACTTGAGTAGAGCATCAAGTGTTCAGTCTGCTCACCAGTTCAGCAGTGATAGCTCATCTAGCACTACTTCTCATTCCTGTCAGTCTCCTGAGGGCAGATACAGTGCTCTAAAGACCAAACACACTCATAAAGAAAGGGGCACAGACTCTGAACACACACACAAAGCTCATTTGGTTCCTGAAGGAACCAGCAAAAAGCGTGCAACACGACGGACTTCTAGCACAAATAGTGCCAAGACTCGTGCCCGAGTGTTGAGCCTGGACAGTGGCACAGTAGCATGTTTGAATGACTCAAATAGGTTAATGGCACCTGAAAGTATAAAGCCCTTAACCACTTCAAAATCAGATCTTGAGGCCAAAGAGGGAGAGGTGCTAGATGAGCTATCTTTATTAGGACGGGCTTCCCAGTTAGAGACAGTCACTCGATCTAGGAATAGCTTGCCAAACCAGGTTGCATTTCCTGAAGGGGAAGAGCAAGATGCAGTCAGTGGAGGTAAGTGAACTGTAAGAAGAGATTTCTCTAAGAGTCACTGCTTTTTCATACTATTAATTAGAGTAGTACTTACTAAAATATGCTTCTGTTAATATTACCCCTTCCACTGTGTTATTAAAATAAGCTTTCTTGAATGGAGAAGTAGGTGGTTATCTTAGAAAAGGTTTTGGTATGAACCCCAAGAACGTATTTTTTTGGTTGCAATACTTGAATATGTCAATTTGTTCTTGATGGTGTCAAGAACACCAGTTTCTAAGCCAGTTGCCACCTGTTAATATTTTGCTGGGAATAACAAAAATTAGCCCTCTTCCTTTTTATAACAATAGCAACAATAAAATATGTAGTTATTTAAGGGCACCAAACCAGTTTCAGTCATCTCTTATACAGTATATGACACTGAACTTTCAAAGTTAGATCACTCAGCCTGTTATATAAGAGTTTTCCAAATATTGCTTTAAATCTGATTATGTACATTGAGAATTGTGGCTCTTTTTTTAAGTCTGTATCTTTGGTTTTATTTCTTGCTTACTCAAGGTTCAGGTGTTAGGAAAATACTATTTTTTTCTATAATTTCACACGTTATTCTTAAAGTTTATTAAATTCAGATGTGTAGTTTATATTGGCATTTGGTATCCATTAATTGATGTAAGATGCCTCCATAATAACAGTGATGGTGTTCTGGTTAAAGTAATAGCTTATTTATTTCAGGTTTTTGGAGAATTGTGCAAATTTGGATAGGTGATTTTATATTCTGTCAGTGTGTTGACCTCTTTATTTCAGAGTTGTTATTTCTTGCTGTTTTCTTCTGTCCAAGATAGTTTGTTTATTTGGTTCTGGTTTTTATGGAATCTGCTTCTTGAATAGAATCAGAAAAATCAGGTCTTTTGTTGTTAGTACCTTAGTTTTTTTAGCCTCTACCCCCATTCCCTTTATTTATGCTTCTGTCTTTAAAGTTTATGGTCTGTTTGATATAGGAATATTCAGTCACTTATTAAAAGTTAAGCTGGATTTTGTTTGTACAAACATTCTGAAACATATGAATATATGCTTTTTCTCAAAGATGTTAATTTCACCCAAAGTATTTTAAAAGTCCATGTTGTGGTAAACATTTTCCTAGATTTTTTTGGGTAAAGTTTCTAGCCAGATTATTTCTAATGGGAACATAAAGAAATTATCTAGTACCTGAAGAAAAATGTAGTTTATCAAACCTAAATATTGAGAACTAACTATATCTGAAGTGGTTATAACCATTTGGTGACAATAGAGTAATTAAATTCTCTCGAGTCTTTGACCTGGATATAGTTCTCTTTTTTTGTAAACAACCTGAAATGCTTGTAGTGATTTCTCACACAAATCATATCAGGTATGTTCACAGTATGCAGGAAACCACTGGATTTTAAAATATAGCTTAATTTTTAAAGTTATCAAAATGAATTTTAAGTGAACATGCTATGGTAGAAAAATATTACTGTTCTGAATATTGCTGAAAAGTAAATACTGAAAAAATATGTACAAAAGTATGTAGTAAATTCATACCTTTATATTTGAAATGTCATTTCCTTTTCATGGGTACTGTTTTTTAGGAAAAGTTACTTGAAAGGTGTTATTTGCTTCTCAGTGCTGTTCTTTAAGCTGTAAAGCCCTCATTTTTCCAGGCTCTAGCTTTTGTTTTCTTTTGTTTGTACTCATTTCTTTTTATTTATTTAAATAACTCCATTAAATGTTAATAAGAAATAATGAAATAAAAATATCTTCTTTGGTGGAAGAAATGTAATAGTCTGTGTGCTGTTTAAAAACTTTTTTTTTTGCCTAGGGAAGGCATTGCACAGGCTATTTTTATTTGAGCTTCACTGGGTTTAGAATACAAATAAGAGCAAAACTAAAGCACTTAAATGTGTTGGGATTTTTTTAATTGGTTTTTATCATAACTAAATATAGGGGTTTTGTTGGGAGTTTATTTGGGCTTTTTGAAAGTTTGGAGGTGGTGGGAGGGGATTTGTTTTGGTTCTCATTATTTAAAAATTACAGAGACTCTCAAATACTGTTTAAAGATATTTGTTTATGTTAACATTACCTGTTATAGCACTGTCTGACAATTTAGAAGAAATGTTTCTGGGCTGTCCTCCCTTACATACTGTACTACTGAAACCTGTCAACCAATCATGTTACTGCTTGGCCATTCATATACCTAGGCATAAGCCATAGATAGATTTTGTCCTGAAGAATATGAAGGTGTGGATAACCGATTTCTTTTCGTTTTATTTTAAGGTAGGTGGTGGTGGTAGTGTGGAGAGATGGAATTCAGGAAATATACTTTAAAGTACTAAAATAAAGTACTCTAAAATAGGAGGTAATCTAGTTTAGTGACGTGGAGTCAAATACCTTTGTTAATATGTGGGCTCCACTGTTGTGACTCTAGGAAATCTACTTATAAACCTCAGCTTCCTCATCTTAGAACGAGATGATTATAGTATCTATCTCATAGGGTTGTTGTGAGGACTAGGCAGTTAATACACGAAAATGCTTATAACAGTGCCTGGCACACAGTAAATGCTTACTAGTGCTGCTGTGACTATTCAAGGCCAGTTAGTTATGCTACACAATGTAGCCTGTCCTTTAACCTTATTAATTCAGTGGTATAAAATTAAAGTAGAAGAAAATGATTAAATGTAGAAATAAACTAGAGATAGTCTAAGTGTGCCGTTGTGAAACTCATTAGTAAAAATAAAAAATATCTGATTCCCTAGTTTCTTACATAATGCTAATAGGAAAAACATTTTTTATTAACATCAATTAAGTGACAGGGATTTTAACGTTATTTTGGCAGTAGTATGTCATATAACTTATCTTTTTTAGTCACATAACAAGTGATTGTTTTCATATGCCCTGTCATCATTAATCAAGTTCTTTGGTTATAACTGAATTTCATCAATAATGGTTTGTGATTACTGAGACAGGAAATATGTTTTAAGTTCAAACTAAGTCATTTTCTGTTGATCTCTTGTTTTGCACTTAATTTTTCTTTTTAAATTATAAGTCATATCTTTAATTTATGACTAATATTTTAAGAAATGAAAACTACATACAAGCTATATGGCAGAAAAATGTCCTGTGTTTTCTACCCTGTATTACTTTTAATGAAGTCCTTTTCTTTTGAGCCATTTAAACTTATTTCCTGTGTGATTCAATACTGTTATTATAGCATATTTTCTGTATCACTTAATGAATTACAAAGAATAGCCCGAGTGGAGAGGTTTGTGTTTACTTATTATTCTTTGTGCTTTTTTCTGAATTGTTGAACCTCTATTTCTCTGTGAAATTTATTTTAAATATAATGTTTGAGTCACTATTCTGTAAGCATGAAATAGGATCCTAATATAATACTGTGTTGGGAACCAAAGATAATCTTTAAAGAAACAATTATTTAAAGAAAAGTCAGATCTTTTCAATAAAAAATTTATGAGGGTTTGTGCTATACACATAAATTGAAGGTGTGTTATTTTGTACCCAAATATCATTGAGCATTAGATAGAAGATAAAGACCAGTAAACAGACAAGAAAATGCAAATTATAGTTTTTGTAATTTACTAAATAGAAGGACTCTCAAGTCTAATAAACTTAATTTTCTGATTTCCGAGTCCACACGGAAAGTTAGAAGCAGCAAATTAGTAGAAGGGATGGGTACTTATAGAAGCTGAAGTAATGACCGCAGAAGAAATACACAGCTAACCCTGAAAGAGGAGCTGTAATAGCTCTACAAGCCAAAGCAGGAAACCCAGCAGTGTGTGGTCATTAAATGCAGGGGCAGATTTCGTTTTAATTTTAATAGTGTTCAAGGACATCATAATAGCATAACTTAATACTGTATTAAAGTATAATGCTACACTCATTGTATATGTGGCTGACCTTGATTTCATTAAGGAAAGATGTTCTTTACTGTGAAAAAAGCTTAGACATATATAAAACCGCATAGAAGGCGGCTCATGAAATACAGCAAAATAGGTTTGGCAAATTATCTTCCTTTACAACAATATCAAGAAAAGAGGTGTTTATTGGTGAAGCAAATACATGTTTGTATATAGAATTCCCAAAACCAGCCCATGCCTGATTTTGTCAAGTAGGAACAAACATTACAGTGTTTTTCTTTCTCTCAGCAGTGAGGTTCTGGGCATCAAACGGTTACATTTTCATACTACCTCTAATTACTGTCTTAATATTCTGGCAGGTCATTAAATCTGTGCCGGCCGGGCGCGGTGGCTCAAGCCTGTAATCCCAGCACTTTGGGAGGCTGAGACGGGCGGATCACAAGGTCAGGAGATCAAGACCATCCTGGCTAACCCGGTGAAACCCCGTCTCTACTAAAAAATACAAAAAACTAG
>NW_012102543.1:2980529-3002491 GCF_000951045.1 Mandrillus leucophaeus | reverse complement strand
CTGTGCCTCAATTTCCTCAACTGTAAAACGGGAATAATAACTGTCTAGACCTGTCTCACAGTTAACTATCAGACTCCAATGAGCTTAACCTAATGAGTGTAGAAATGTGAAAATGCTTTATGTATTGTAGGTTCATTATATAAACAAAGACAGTGATGTCTTTCATATATAAGGATGTGTTCCCTCTCAAAAATGTCACTTCAAATATATGTGTTTATCACAACTGACCCTTTAGTAAGGGACTCTCCTGAAAGTAGATGCAAAATTGTATCTGAAGGGTTGATATCTTTCATCCCATTCACAAAGGGTTATAAAGGATTAGAAATCACCTGTAAAAGTAAGTAATACTTAAGTTATATTTGTTTGGCTGGTGGACTTGTGGAAAATATCAGTAAGGATATGCAAATTCTCTTTAACTCAAAGCTTAGCTAATAATTTTTTTTTTTTTCCTTGAGATGGAGTCTTGCTCTGTTGCCCAGGCTGGAGTACAGTGGCGTGATCTCGGCTCACTGCAACCTCCGGCTCCCGGGTTCAAGCGATTCTCCTGCCTCAGCCTCCCAAATAGCTGGGACTACCAGTGCCCGCCACCACACCTGGTTAATTTTTGTATTTTTAGTAGAGATGGGGTTTCACCATATTGGCCAGGCTGTTCTCGAACTCCTGACCTTATGATCCACCTACCTCGGCCTCCCAAAGTGCTGGGATTACACTGTGCCCGGCCATAGCTAATAATTTTGTTATTGTTTGCTCCAGTTCCTTGGCTTGTCAAAAAGTAGGCCAGTCCTTTAAAATGTTTTCACAGATGGAAATTATTTTAATTCAGAATTGATGCTTAGAAATTGAGCAGTGTTCTTTGGCTTCCCAGAAAATGACACTTAAAAACATTTATTTATTTACTTATTTATTTTTTGTTATTTCCAACAAGAATGAGCTTGAAAAGCATTTGTTGTTTCATTGGAAGAAAATCTTTGCATGTTGATGGTAGCATCATTCTTGGCTGACAAACTATGAAAGGGAAAAACTATTTAAATAAAGTGGATTTCATGCTTAGACTAATAAAACATTCCTTTTAGAATGTTTTTGCAAAATTACTTGAATGTTTATGTCTTTATATAGTAATTTTGTTGTTAGGTAAAATCATTTTTGTCCTGAACATTACAGTGTATTTCAGAATGTTTGCAGATGTCTTTTATTTTTCCAAGATGTATATATACTTGTTCGTTTCATACTTTTGTCATCTTTCTTAAGAATTTAATTTCCTAATAGCATTTTTTCTGATCTTTTTGAAGTACTAAATGCATATTTTTATTTACATGATCTTTCCAGATTTACTCCTTTTTCCCCCCCACAATAAACATTTCTCACTGAAAAGAACATCTGAGCAATTTCCTCTGTCTAAATTTTTATCAATTTAATTGAAATTGAGCTATTGCAAGATGCCAGCATAGCAGTACATGACAACTAGAAAGTAACTTATTACATACAAATTCTTTTATAAATTAATCAGGTATATGATTGACATCATTTTTAAATAGCATCTTTATCTGTATATATTTATATTCACAGCTTCCAATTTTTGAGATAGACTTCAGATAGCCATTACCTCCTACCTCATTAAATTTTGCTCTTTGGGCATCCCAGCCATTCTAGAAGTATATTAGTGCCTTTAATGCTTTCTCTGCTTTCATCCACAGAGTAAAACCAACTGATAGTAATTGTAATACTACCGTAAAAAATAAATAGTTGCACTAAAATAATTCATTTTAGAATGTGTAGCATTTTCCTTATCTCATTGAGATAAATGTGAAGTAACTCCTGAGGTAGGAGGTGTGTATTATGGATTAAACTTTCTTTGTTATCTTCAGGAACGGACCAGATCACAGCTGTCTAAAATGTCAGAGAATATTTTTGGTTTGTCCATGAATTGAACTTAGGCATTTAGTAAATGCTTAAACTTAATTGAGTGATTGCGTCAGTATAACTAAAGTAAAAAGCTAAATTACCTGAAGTGTCCTCTTATTTTTATTTTATTTTGTTTTGATTATTTTATTTTATTTTATTTTAGATGGAGTTTCATTGTCACCCAGGCTGGAGTGCAGTGGCATGATCTTGGCTCACTGCAACTCCTGCCTCCTGGGTTCAAATGATTCTCCTGCCTCAGCCTCCCGAGTAGCTGGGATTACAGGCACCTGCCACCACACCTGCTAATTTTTATATTTTTAGTAGAGACAGGGCTTTGCCCTGTTGGCCAGGCTGGTCTCGAACTCCTGACATCAAGGAATCCACCCACCTCGGCCTCCCAAAGTGCTGGGATTATAGGTGTGAGCCACTGCGCCTGGCCTGAAGGTGCCTCTTAAACTTATTATGATCGTGAAGTCAGTCTTGTTAACACAAATAAATGAATAGAAAGTCGAGACGTGTAAGTTTGAAAAAATACATTTAAAAATATATGACTTTCTGGATATATACCCTTGGAAGTATTTTATATGACTTGTCATTCACGGTTTTTGAATTGCTTGAATGTTTTTTCTTTTTTACCTACACATGCATAAAGTTTAGTTGTCCTAGAGTGCTAATTTTTCACTCTCTGCATTTTATGCTCTTACTATTGAATTAATTTCATTCTTCTTTGCCAGAGATACTGGGTTTTAAGCAGCGTCAAAATGTCAACTCCAAAAACAGTTTTTAAAATATTTTCTCCCTTCTCTCTGATTCCCTAGTTAAAAGATTAGATTTTTTGTTTTTGTTTTTTTTTGGTTTACTATTTTTCTTCTATAAAGTTAAATGATTCAAAAAGAGTTTATTACAATTGGATTCTGGAAGTGAATTTTTATCAAGTATGGCTATAACATATGTGACTGTGCTTACAGCAAATTATTTTAAGCTTTAAAGACACATTTTTCCTCCTTTGGCTAGAATAGAACTGGACCCCTACTCTACTGTATTCCAAATAGAGCTGTTCTGTAAGTAGCACATTCCCAGGGACATGGCTTAATCTTACATACTGTGACCATAAATTGTAGTGTGGCATTTTCCCTTGAATGTGTGATACTGTTAAAGCAGTTGCCATAGTAAACATTTTGAAAATTCTTGGAACAGTAGGTGTTTACCCCCTGAATATTATAAGAGACAACATAGACAGTAATCATAATTCCACTTTAACATTGTTCACTGGATGCCTAAACTTTCATCTTAATGTGTTTCCAAGACTGTTAAGAAAGTAAGTGATATAATATGCAGCTATTTTGCAGATAACAATATAAATGGTGTATTACTAGTAAAAAAAAAAAAAATTGTTTTCTGAAGAAACCAAGAAACATTTTGATTAAAAGTGGACACTGTAGTTTGTCTTTTCACTCCAGTACTATGGAATAATTAGCTTTTACTTAAGATTAACACCATGAAGTCTTCAGTAGAAGGAAGATAGTAAAGAAAACCATCTCCTATTTCTCTTCTTCCTATACTCAATATTCAGTGATTACATACTGCTTTTTTCCCCAAATCCTTCTGAATAATTTTGGTACATTTTATGGATTAAATTATCTTCTATAAATTATGTCTGGGTAAATTTTACTCTGCTATTTTGGTTGAAACAGTATCTACAACTAGAAAAAATGTTTGAAAGTCTCTTGATGTAGTTGGATTGACTTGTAAATTGAGCGTAGTAGTTTGTTACAAATAATGCTTTATAAATAATAGCATAATAGTTTGTAACAACTGTAGAAGAGAAATCTTTAATATTCCACAAAATAATTCTTGAATTGAGTTTTTAAATAGTGATTTAAATTCCATAACCTGAGTTAAACCTTACTGATGTCTAAGAACTGTTAGCAGGTATACTAATTGCTCATCTCAGTTTTCATTTCTTCCCTCAATTGGCTTGTTTTCTTCTCTGCTTTGTTTCATCCTTCATCCATTGATTGCCCTACCCTAATACATGTTTTCTCCTTTGTGGCAATGCTGATTGCATTTTCATTTCATTGAAGTCATGGTTGTCAGGAATTGGCAAAGTATGTAATGTGCCTTGTAGCTGTGGTAACAAAAAGGCAACCTTATCTGTCTAGATAAGTACTGTTCAAAACAACTTTGCATGATGATGGAAATGTTCTATATCTGCACTGTCCAGTAATGGTAACAACTAGCTACATGTAGCAACTGAGCACTTGAAGTATGATTCATGAATCTCAAGAACTGAATTTTTAATTTTAATTTAAGTTTAAATAGCCACAGTTGTAGATGACCGGATTTAATCAGCATCTTTTGTTCTCATAGACCATATATAATTTTTGTATACATGGACTTTTACCCCACAAGTAAAGGAATTTAAAGGAAATTTCATGTTTGAAAAGAATGTTTCTGTGCTAGCTTGTGTTTTTGTTCATATTTAGCATCAAAATGCCCTTTCTCAAAAGCAAAATGATTCCCAAATTATTTAGATCACACAGTTGTTTTGTTTTATATTTAAATGGGTGAAAATCATTTTACATTTTGCTTTAGAAACCTAAATCAGTCGATCGGTGTGGTTTTGTAAGATCTGTGTAGTTCTTCTAAGCCATTGTTGTGATGTTCTCATGTTGTATGCTTGGCTTTAGTACAAAGTAAAAAGGTACAAACAATAAAGTACAAGCTTGTTAGATTAAGCTATGAGTTCCTGTGCTTGCCAATTTGCTGATATTTGCTTCCTAAAGTTGAGAGGACCAGAGCCAGGGGCATGGCATTGAATAAAGTTTGATGGTAATGAAGTACCTTTATAGTAAGATATATTCATGCTCTGTTGAATTAACACACTGGTTTTGCAACTTCACAACCAGAGGTTTCATTTAATGCTGCCAAAATTATGGCACAGGGTACTGTGAGATAAACTTACTGCCTTACTCTTTGTCATCAGCAGTGAAATGTACTGTCTTTGCTGTTTTTACAATACTCATGAATGTAAGAAACTAATGCCCTATTCCCATTAGTGGAAACTAATCAATACTGTGCTTTTAAGGTTGACTTAATTAACGGGGCGGTAGAGGAATACGGGACCAAAATAAATGAAACTTTCAGGAAAAGATTTAAAACAACAGAGATCTTAAAAATAGGAAATTGAGGTTGAAGAGAAGATGGCAAGGCTAGATAATAAGTCAAAAACATTATTTTTAAAGAAACAATTATCTTTAAATAAATGACAGATACTTTTTGTGTATTGCCTGATAGGACAGATTGACAGTATACATGTGAAAAGAGTTTGGATTAATTAGACAAGTTCGCTTTACCCATGAGGGTGGGAAGTCAAGGGAAAGCCAGGCTCAGCTGCTATTTACATCTTTGACCTAGGCTCCTGTTTGACCTAAGTCTGTCTTGATGCAGCAGCACAAGCCAGCGAGGAGGCAGTGTCATTTCGCCGCGAACGCAGCACATTTAGGCGCCAGGCAGTACGGCGCCGGCACAATGCAGGGAGTAACCCTACCCCTCCTACATTGCTCATCGGATCACCCCTAAGGTATGGTATTTTCAATTCCACCAAGTTTAGCATGTATGTAACAGCCCTTCTAATCTGTTCCGCCAGTCCCAAGAAAGCATTTGAAGAGCTTTGTTTTTCTTTTCCTTTCTGTTTCTTTCCTATACTTTTAAGCCCTTTTCGGCTTTTTCTGCATGTGACCATGAGCCTGTTGCATTATGCATGCTTTATATTGCACAGTGATCAGATTGGTTTAGTCAATTTTAAGTTGCAGAATCACTTGAGGGCAGTTATAGGATGTATGTAGTAGGTCTTAGTCAGCTTTCCTTTTTTTTTTCTCTCACTTCAAATTAATAATAATGCAACATTTTCCCCAATATTTTGACATTATTTAATATAATATGAACAAATACAAACTGAGTGGTGAGCTTGTTGAGGAATAACAAATAATTCACTTAAACTTGATAAGCCAGTTTGTTTTATTTCACTAAAATATGATATATTTTATTTTATATTGCCTAAACTTGGTGCCTTTTATAATCACCAGGATCTGGTAAATGACAGAACTAACATATATAATTTATGTGAAGTGTGGTCAGTTGGAGAGAGATATATATTTATATGTATATCTTTATTAAATTTTTCAAGCTCTGTAGTATAGTAAACAAAAACATCATAACTTTTTCCAGTAGTCCTAAGAAAACATCCATTCGTAACATTATGGATAATTTTTCATTAAAATTCTAGTAACTACTTTATTCTTAATTCCATCAAATCTGATGAATCCATGCCCTGAATTAGAAATATAAAAATCTATCCAAAAGACTTGGGCTTTAATTTATTTTAAGAATACAAAAACAGATATAAATACTTTTTTGGGGGGGGCGGGGGACGTTCTATTGCCCAGGTAGGAGTGCAGTGGCATGATCTTGGCTCACTGCAACCACCGCCATCCAAGTTCAAGTGATTCTCTTGGCTCAGCCTCCCAAGTAGCTGGGATTACAGGTGCATACCACCATGCCTGGCTAATTTTTGTATTATTGTAGAGACAGGGTTTTGCCATGTTGGCCAGGCTGGTCTTGAACTCCTGACCTCAAGTAATCCACCTGCCTTGGCCTCGCAAAGTGCTGGAATTACAGGCGTGAGCCACTGTGTTCTGCCCCAAAAATGGATATAAATACTTTACATATGCTTACTTAAGCAGTGCATATATTATACAAAATACTTTTATTAGCCTCTGTGTCCCAAAAGTACCATTTTACAAATTATTTTCCAGCTACATTTTAATTTCAAATTCAAAAGGAAGAGCATTTAATGAAATAACTGCTGTTAAGTACATGGTAGGTTGGAACAGATAAACTCCTCTTGTTAAAACCTTGTTCTTGAAACAAGCAAAATCCTGGTTTCTTTAAAATATTTTATTTCATACTCCCCTGAGATTTAAGACTTGCTTGTTTTCCTAGATTTTACATTACAGTCAAGAACTTTGTGTTTAATGAGGCACCCCTGGAATATCTCTGAATGTGCTGTGATTCTGGGGGCTGCCCAGTTCACAAATTGTTCATTACTCAATTAAAGCTCCTTTAAATTAAAAAATAAAAATAAAAAGTCTGGGCGCTCTGGCTCACGCTAATCCCAGAACTTTGGGAGGCGGAGGCGGGCAGATCACCTGAGGTCAAGAGTTTGAGACCAGCCAACATAGTGAAACCTTGTCTTTACCCCCCCCAAAAAAAAAAAAATTAGCTGGGTGTGGTGGTGCGCGCCTGTAGTCCCGGCTACTCAGGGAGGCTGATGCAGGAGAATTGCCTGAACCCAGGAATTGGAGGTTGCAATGAGCCAAGATCATGCCACTGTACTCCGGCCTGGGTGACAGAGGGAGACTCCATCTCAAAAACAAAACAAAACAAAACAAAACTTCGTCTTTCATAGATCATGTTCCTAATTAATTCTTCAATAAGTCAAAATTCTATAAAAAGTAATGTGGATTAATTAAACCAATATTTAAAATATAAAAATGAGAAGACAATCAATTTAAAAGAAACGCTTGTTCTAGAAACCTTTTCTGAGCCCTTTGCTTTTTGTGAGCGTTCCTGTTCTTTTTCCTCTCTACCTTGCCTTTTCCTGCCTGAAGTAACTTTTCCTTCTGCTGATGGATTTGGGGCATAATCTCAACATGCAGAAAGAGCTCAGCATTTTAGTTTACTTTTTCTATTTTGCTTCTAACCTCTTCTTTTTGCCCCTTGAATAATACTTGCCAAAGGCAACTTTTTGCTTTCTTACTCCATGTTTATATATCTTAAACTTTTTTTTTAACTTTTGCTTTTCAGTTTTTAAAAATTATTTCATTCTTTGCCACTAATGAGCCTGCTGGATACCACTTAGCAACATATGCAGACAAATTAGTTTTTTGTCCTCTACCAGGTGGAATATTAAAGAGCTGTGTTCTAACTCCAACCAGTCACCTACAATTTTCCTGTGTTTTTCTAGGGTTTGAAATACATTACCATTCAAATGAGGATGTTGTGTACTACTTTTTTTTTTTTTTTTTTTTTTTTTGAGACGGAGTCTTGCTCAGTCCTCTAGGCCGGAGTACAGTGGCACAATCTCGGCTCACTGCAACCTCTGCCTCCTGGGTTCAAGCCATTCTCCTGCCACAGCCTCCTGAGTAGCTGGGATTACGGGTGCCTGCCACCATGCCCAGATAATTTTTTGTATTTTTAGCAGAGATGGGGTTTCACCATGCTGGCCAGGCTGGTCTTGAGCTCCTGACCTCGTGATCCACCCCCCGCCTTGGCCTCCCAAAGTGCTGGGATTACAGGCATGAGCCACTGCACCCAGCCCCTACTACTTATTTTTCAAGGGTTCACATTATAGTTTTTGAAAAGTAGTTGTCTAGTAATCAGCTTGTAGTTTTTGTTGAGGTTCCAGGATATTCCTAGTACCAAGGTTACATATATCTTAAATAAGCTGACTTCATCATGGGTAAAGTACAATAACATTTATCTATGGGAAATTAGGGAGAAACACCAATTTATTCATCTTTTGTAACTGTAAAAAAATTCAGGTAAAGAATATTGTGTTATTCGTCAGTGTGAGTTACAGAATAGTAATCTCATCTTTAAATAAATATAGGATGGTATGGTCATTTAAAATTTGGAAAAATTGTCAAAAAGAAATGGAATAGATATGGCAACACTTTCATTGCAAGCGATATGTAAATACTAGTAAATATACTAATTTATTTTAAACTTTAATGAATAAGTAAGTGACCATCCAAAAGGCAACTTGGTAAAATATATGTCCCCAAGGATTGGGAGTGAATTATCAGTTTTCTTACAAAGTGAATTTGAATTTATTTTATAATGCTTATAAAAATATACTGTTTCAGAATTATTTTTTAAAGTTTTATTTGAAAAAATTGTTTGCTTTATAGGTATGTTTTGTTGGCCTTTGCTAATTCTTCCCAGTTAGTAGGCCTAAAAAAGACAAATATTTAAAATACTTATAATTCAAATATTAAGAGTTCTGCATTTATCCTAAATGTGTATCTTTTTAATTCTAGTTAATGGGCTGGAATGGAATGAAATCATCAGTGCATTTCGGGGAAGGGGAAAAACGCTTTAGTGTATTCTTAAATTTATTTTTTTAATACAAAATTTAAAAATCTGTAATAAAATAAGGTCATAGTAATAACTAAGAATTCATGATTAGGAATTCATAGGGGCCCCTTTGTGGTGCTCAGAAATGAATCCACCAAATATATTTTTTTGTACTTTATACAAAACAGTCATCTGGGTTTTTCTAGAATATAGAGATATATAAGAATTATGTAATCATACTCTTAGACTTTACATTTTAGTTGGAGAGACACATAGAAAGGTAACTAGCAGTATAAGCAGAATGTGTCAAGTGCCAATTAAGTGATACAGAAGAAGGAAAGACGAAGACCAACTATTTTTCAGTCATTCATAGTAGAAATGTTAACAATTAAGATTGCATGTCAGTGGTGCTAGTGATAGCTGATAGTTTTAGACCTAAACTTCTGCCTTTTCTTTTGCAGTGTTATAAAATAGTTGCTACCCTTACTCCAACTGGTAGTTTTGACATAGAAGTGTAAAAAAAGATTTATTTGTACCATTATTAGTTTAGGATAAAGTGCAGCCCTCCAGGAATGTTTTCTAACAAGTTATGTGAAAATTGTGGACTTTTTTATTTCTGTTAAAGGATTATAACAATAGGAATTCAAGAGACATCAACATTTATTTGTTATTTTCTCTTCCAAGCCATATTCCAGTCTCATTTATATGGATCCATCATTTTAGAAAATCTTTAAAATAATTGGGAAAGTAGTAATTTCTCAAAGGATATTAGGCCTAAGTTTGATAAAGTTTTTAAATATTTGGTATTTTGAGATTAAAATTTATTAGAAATTTTAATAAGAATTATCTAAATTAATTTAATAAAAATTATCTAAATTGATAGTAAAAAACCTGATGTTCCTAATAACATGGATTTGTCTGATTTTATTTATTTATTTTTAATTCTGGAGTTGATTTTTATGCATTGTCTAATATCTTAAAAACCTTTTTGTATATTGGGTATACATTGTGCATCTCTGTGTTGAAGATGAGCATATACTCAAATACTTCATGCCAAAATACGTCCAACTGCCATATGGCAACTTGGCTTATGATGTCAAGTGAAAAAATTGATGGAAAAATTTGTTGAGTACCTATTTTGTAAAATTCTGTGTCTTCTGAACCTGAAGGGACACATAGTGCCTGAACTATGAAAACATTTTTTTTAATAACAATGATAAACTTCTGAGCATTATCCAGGGGATGAAGAGTAGATAAAATTCATCTAGATTTACTTCTAACTTGTAATATTTACTACTAAAACATTTTTTTCTCAGTATTTTCTTCCTTGTGAAATTTGTCCTTTTTGGTAAGGTTTGTGGGTAAGTTTAGATAGGTTCTGAGGAAGAGTAACATAAATTATATGTGTATGGAAGATAAAAAACTTACCTGATTATATTAGTTCCCAAGATTATCTGTTGATTTATTTCTATTCTACAAATATTCCAGTCTGAAGAAATTATTAAATACTTTTATCATTATGGCTTAAAAAATAATGCCAGTAAAGACTGACAACTCCACATTTTGTAAACTTAGTTTTTTCATATGTTGTGTGCATTCCTATCCTCTGCCTAGAATGTGTGCTTTCCATTGGTGAAATGAAGTACTGCAGGTTAATAGGACTTCCTGGGACGATGGAAATATTCTATGATCTATTCTGTTCTATATGGTAGACACTAAGTACTTGCTACTGCCTGCTTTGGTAGCTATTAGCTCTGGTAGCACTAGGTATGTTATGTAGTTACTGAGCATTTGAAATATTAGCAAGACCAAGGAACTAAAATTTTAATTAATTTGGATAGTCACAGGCTACTGTATCAGACAGCGTAGTTCCAGAATATAGTCTATTATCATAACCACAGATTTAAGAGATATATATATATATATATATATATATATATATGTTTCAACATAGCCTTTTATTTCTTGGTCATTCCGCAGTACATGAGTTTGTTTTATGTGTACCAGAGAAACAATTACATCGAATTCAAAGGATTAGAGAGATGTTGATACTCATGAAAAATGATAAAGTAACTGAATAAGTCCATCCTAAGTAGGATTCTTTTATTCATTCTAGAGGTCTAATAATTTTAGTTGCAGAGTCTGGGATTGTTAAAGTAAACTTCAATTGGCAGATTGCAGAGTTGCATTGAACATCATGTAGAGAATAATAATTATACTCAAAACATTTTTTCATGAGTTTTGTCAGTTTAAATTTGACTAAATATTATACTAAGAACATTAAAATTCATAGTATCATAAATAAAAATATGAAAGTATAAAATGAGTTAATGTAGTCTCTTAATTTAGATAATTTTTTGTTAAAATTTCTAATAAGTAAATTTTAATCTCAAAATACCAAGTATTTAAAAATTTTATCAAACTTAGGCCTAATTTCCTTTGAGAAATTACTAGTTTCCCAATTATTTTAAAGATTTTCCAAATGATGGATCCATGTAAATGAGACTGGAATATGGTTTGGAAGAGGAAATAACAAAATTTGTTATGGGAATGTAACTACTACCTTGTATATAAAGCACGCCTTATTTCAGAAAGATGTAAGCTTTTTATAGATAACACTTTATATTAATTCTACTTCTGACTGTATCCCATGGCCATTTGTATTTCACTTGGTTGAGTCAGCTTTTCTAGTTTTCTTGCACTAGTTTATGATTTTTTTTCATTCAAGATTGTTATTTTGGTTGCATTTGATAAAGATTATTTGGTTTTCAAGTGCATACAAACTTGTTTTATTGTGAGTTTGAGAGCTCAGAATATTTGAAAGAACAATTCTAGAGTTATTACAGGGCTATAAATGAAAGTGCATATTTAGCTGAAATATAGGGCTTATCCATCGGGGACCAGCTGCAGCACACATATATTGAAAGTACTTATGATTCTTTTTTGCTGCTTTCTTTTTCCTTACAGTAGAATTTAGTTGGCTTGTGGTGGAAAAAAGTTGCAGATTAACCAATTTACATGTACATTTAATGTTGACTGCATTTGTCACTTCAAATCAAATTTATAAGGACCAGAAGATTTAAGTTGGCAGTGTAATCTGTATATTTTACAAAGTTTGTTGGCTCTTTCTTAGGTTATGTTGAGAAAAAGTGCCTTTTTGAAATCAGTTTTCTATAGTGACTTCAATCTAGGTATTGTTTTCTCTTTTCTTCCCTGTAATGTCTCCCCAATCCATGTTTTTTCCTAGCCTTCAAGATGGTCAGCAAGGCCAGCAGTCCACAGCCCAGGTCAAAGTCCAGTCCCGCCCCCCTTCCCAGGCTGCAGTGCTCAGTGCTAGTGCCTCCTTGCTGGTGAGAAATGGGAGTGTCCACTTAGAAGCATCACATGACAATGCATCTGCTGTAGGCGGTAGCAGTTTGCACGATGAACTTGGTATGCAGGCCTTATGTAATCTTGATGATACAAAAACTTTAATGCAGCAGATGATGGGTAACGATTACAGTTCTTTTTTGAGATAGCTTCATTTTGGAACTATGCATAGGAGTGCTTTTTATATAGGATTTGCCCTGTGTGTTAGGAAAATGTGACTTTTGCTTTTTCCTTTTATGTTTCTCTCTACTCTTATTCTACATTTTCTTTTGGTCATGTCCATTTTTAATAGGTAGTTAAAAGTGTTAATTATGTTCACACTCAATTCTGTTTTTCCCAGGCATTTGTACTATATAGGAGAAAATGTTGACTTTTTAAAAAAAGTTTCTTACTAAACTTTAATTTCTTTGAATATTTTGAATGTGTTTTAGGAAAGGGAAAAGTGCTTTCTAATTGTCTGCCACTATAGAATCTTTCTTTAAGATATTCTATTTTTCACACTATGTCCGTCATCTGTAGTAGGATTTATTTTAATTCAAAATACAGTACTCTGAGGACAACATGGCTCCGTACTAATGTCACATAATAACTTTATAAAGCTTATTTCTTGTTCTTGTCAATATATCTATAAACATATAAATTATTGAATAATTAATTCTCAGAGGTGTGGTATCGTTAAACATCAGTGATACATATCTACTCAAATGTCTGTGTTATGCATTATTTAAGGATGATACTTTATATTACTTTGGTTTCTGTGTCTCTGTATAATCTAGCTTTCTTGTTCTCAGAATACAGGTTAGTAATGGTTTAAGTAAATAAAATCTAGTTATTCAGAAATATTCACTTGAAAGCATTTACTCATTGTGATTTTGTTTATTCATGTTATAATTGCTTTTTACTTATAAAGTTACTGTTTCAACTGGAAGGATATGAGGTATAAGTTGCCCAAATTAGGATTTAATAAAACTTTATATGCTACCTATTTATTGACTCTTTTTCTGTTTTGTAAAAATGCTGAGTTGTAGAGAGGTATTAATAAGTATGTATGCATATTGATGAAAAGTGTCGTCTTCAGCAGATCTTACAGACACTTGAAAATGGTAAACTAAGATATTTATAACATTAGAATGTATGGTGATTTCTAAATAAAATGAGAAAGCAATAAAACATTTTAAATTTGGAATGCTGTTGCTTTTGAGTTTGTGATTTGTAGAGGCAAGAAAATTTATAAGGAGGCTGCTTGGGGGAGAATGAGGTAGACTCCAATTTAGCTACTTGTTTTAGTTGTAAGCAATACTTCTTTAGTTGCAAATATATTCAGTTATATAATTACTTTATATTGCTCTTTCTCTTTGCTTAACCCAAAGGATTTGTGAATCTGTGAATATAAAATTACAGTCACCATCTCATTGTTCATTGGCTTTATAGTGGTAGATTCGCTAAAATAAAAGGCTTCATTTTAATCCCTTTCAGAGTTTTAGACTTTTATCAGATCAAGCATAAAATTAAACAGTAGATTATTTTCCACCATAAGAATTCTTAGTTTGCTCAAAAAATTTGCTAAGCAAGCTTTAATGATAAAGTCTCATTCTAAATCCACATGCCAGTTATTGAAAATATTTATGAGGAACTGCCTTTCCAGTTCTGAAGATTTGAAAAAACCTCTTCTGGTTGGAGACGACTTTAGCATCTGCTGGTGGATATTCAGGATATTCTCTTGAAATTTGGGTTTTATCTTTTCTGTTAACTGCCACCTTAAACTAGGTCTTGCTCTGTCGTATTTGGATGGTACCAAATTGAATGCTTAGTAATAATTAGCACAGAACAATCAATGGAGTGTGTATACCTGTTCCAAAGCCTATAAAGTTGGCCAAAAAAGATTCTGAAAATGAACTGCAACTGAACTTAAAGGAATTGGTAGAGAAGCTAGAATATTTTTGTTGTGTGGTTTAATTTTCTACATGATTTTAATTAGCAGTGAATTATGTAAATGAAAATACGTGAATGAATTGGGTACTTTATACTCAAATATGTTAAAGTTGGCTTCCAAATTTAGCTGCTTCTATTAAAAAATTTTAACCAGTTTTTACATGTGAAAGTATATGCATATGTATAATTTGTTTATATAAAACATACATGCATATGCACTAATACATGTTTGAGTACATATGTTTGTGTATGTACATGTACGTATACCGTTTTGGATTAAAGAAAAAAACTCTGAATCAGACATTGTTTAATTCTAAGCCTAGATAGTTTTCCTAAACTGTGTTTTCTACATCTTTATTTTGTGGTGTCACAATAGGTAACCATATCCATTTCCTGTACTAAACCCTGAGAATCCTTATTTCTCTGCCTTTTTGAGGTTACCAGGAAACATTAGACATCATGGAAAAATTCACTGAAAATAGTATTACAAGGATTTTATTAGTAGCTTATTAAGCAGAGGGAAAAGTACTTGTATCATCTGTATTCAGCAAGCAAAATTAATCATGATTAATTTTACAATTTGAATTATAAGTGGCATAATTTAAAAGGAAAAACTTAGGCTGGGCTCGGTGGCTCACACCTGTACTCCTAGCACTTTGGGAGGCCAAGACGGGCAGATCACTTGAGGTCAGGAGTTCTAGAGCAGCCTGGCCAATATGGTGAAACCCCATCTCTACTAAAAATACAAAAAATAGCCAGGCATAGTGGTACATACCTGTAATCCCAGTAACTCAAAAGGCTAAGTCACGAGAATTGCTTGAACTTGGGAGGTGGAGGTTGCAGTGAACCAAGATTGCACCACTGCATTCCAGCCTGGGTGACAGAGTGAGACCCTGTCTCAAAAAAAAAAAAAAAAAAAGGGAAAAGGAAAACCTTAGATGGTTTTCTTTCTTATTTATAGCTTTCATTTCCATGTGAACCTAATTAAAAAAAAATTGGGTTCAAATGACTGAAGTGTTGGATGAGTTTTGGAAGTTAACATCTTTGAAAATGATAGTTCTATCAGAATTTCTCAAATTCTTCAATGTAATATGTTGCTCTTTATTTTAAAGACCACATATTAAGGGTTAATTTTCTTCTGATTGGTCTTTTATTGGAATTGCTATTTGTTACTGATTTTGTTTTTACTGTTTTTTGAATTAAACACAAAAATTCTAACTAAATAAAATAAGCTGTGACTTAGTAATGCCCAGATTAAGTCACACAAGAGACTCTGAACTCAGGTAGCCTTATAGTTCCATTTTATATCTACTAATCTTTTCTATAGAATTTGGCAATTACTTCTCAGTTACTAATCCTAGTTTTCTCTTATAAATTAAGACTAATAAGTTGATGCAATGATGAAACTTGCCATTATAGCTGGTAGTTACACTCTTAATGTGCAACACAACATCTCAAACAAAATGTTCTAGATGAGATCAGATAGAACAGGAAACATTGCCTGTGGTTTTTTTCTGTGTATGAAATTAGTGGTCAGGGTGAGGAAATGCTTTGAAAGTGTATATGAGGTTATTATTTTGTCTTTATGTGAAAAATTTAAAAATTACTGTTACAATGTTGACAAGACATGAGGACAGGAGAGTTTTATATTTATCAAGACGTAATTACAAAGCACATACATATCATGAGTAGTATTTCTCTGGGTAAGACTTTCTTAATGTATCTGAGTTTTTGATGCTTGAATTGATTTTCCTTAGGTTTTCTTTTGTTTTATTACTGGATAAGGATTGACAAAGGAGGTATTCTTTGAGGTAATCTGCTTTATTCTAGAGCTTCTTAACTTGAAAATGTAGTTGGCTATAGGAGAATTATTGAAGGAAACCTGGCAACATTGCTCTTCCTATTAAGCAGTTCGTAGCAGAAATATAATTTGGAAGCTTTGAAATTTTCTACTTTAAAAAAACAGAGACTCAGATGAATCTACAGTACTTTCAGTCACTTTTATTAGAGTTAGTCTTGGTGTTTTAAAAAAGATTGTATACACTACTCTGTAGCATTTTGGGCTATTAATACTTTTCCTTGTTACTGTTAACACAGAGTCAGAGGACTGTAAAGGATCTTAGAGTTTATACGTCAGTTCCTTATGTTATGGTAGATGATTTTCATTCATCTGAACAAAAAAGTTACATCTTCTTGCAGCAACCTTGATTTTGTCCTTTATTATTGTTTTGCGTACAAAAAAAATACTAAATTCTATTCTTTGATCCTTTTTGGGGAATGAAAGTAAAATGTTTATTTTGACCAAAACAATAAAAATACTTCATTATGTTTCCAAGGAAGAAGTATTAAAAAGTTTAAGGGCTATATTCTACTTTGTTTTGGTAAAATTAGAATGTGCTTTTCCATCCTTACAACAGAAATACAAGTTGACAGATTCTGGAAAATACCATGAAGAAAATTAAGTCATCTACAATCTCATCACTCGGAGATATCCACTATTAGTATTTTGTAATTCCTTCCAGTCTTTTTAAATGTACATGTTTATATGCACTTAAAAAAGTAGAGTTAGGATCATGTTATGTGACTTTTGTGCTACTGTTGGAGTTTTGTATCTCGCTTTTTTCATTTAGCAGTCTGAACATTTACTCATGTTATTAGCTGTTCCTTGTTTTTTTTTTTTCTTTTTTTTGAGACAGAGTCTCACTTTGTCGCCCAGGCTGGAGTGCAATGGTGCAATCTTGGCTCACTGCAACCTCTGCCTCCTGGGTTCAAGAGATTCTGCTGCCTCAGTCTCCCGAGTAGCTGGGATTATAGGCGCGCGCCATCACACCTGGCTAATTTTGTATTTTTAGTAGAGACGGAGTTTTGCCATGTTGGCCAGGCTGGTCTCGAACTCCTGACTTCAGGTGATCCGCCCAGCTCAGCCTCCCAAAATGCTGAGATTACAGGCGTGAGCTACCACGCCCAGCCTCTTTAATTTGTTTTTAAGTGGCTGCATAATTTTTTGTCACTTAGATGTATGTGAAAGACAGTACAATATAGTGGACTCTGGAGCCAGACTTCTTGGCTTCAAATGTTTACCACTTATTAACTATGCGATCTTGGGAAAGTTATTGTCTTGTCTTGTGCCTCAGTTTCCTCATTTATCAAAAGATGGCAAAAATAATGCCTACTTCATAGGTTTATTGTGAGGATTATATTTATTAAGCATACAGTTAGAACAGTGTTTGACAATTGTAAACTTGTTATATAATATCTTTGTCATTATTGATAAAATATTATATCATTATTTAACCAGTTAACTAACCCCATTGTTAGTCTTCATGTTGTTTCCTGATATTTACTATTGTAATGAACACTGTGCTGAGTGTCCATTACATAAGCTTTTGTGTATAGCTGCTGTGATTATTTTCTTAGGATAAATAGTGTTGACATGAAATTATCAGTCAAGGGAAATATACATTATTGGGGCTTTGATATATACTGTTAATTGCTTTATGGAAAGCGCTGGTCTATACTTTATCTGGTAGAGTTTGGGAAGATCGCCACAAATATTACAAGTTAGAAGTAAATCTAGATGAATTTTATCTACTCTTCATCCCCTGGATAATGCTCAGAAGTTTATCATTGTTATTGTGGGAAGACTACTAGAATATTATTTCAGATAGTTTTGGGTGCGTGAACAGCTCTAGGAATTTTACAGAAACTTACAGGGACAGGTTGAGATATTTAATTTGTCTCTCACTAGTATGTTGTAAAGAATTCATTGCATCTCTAGACTAGATTATCTGCTTTCTAACATTAGTCATTATTAAGATTCTAATATAAAGCTGGTTAGTATATGCATTAGTTGGAATATATGTTAGATTCTTTCAAGGAAAGAACCTTCCAAAATCATTGAAATGAAAGAGAAGTTTCTGTTTCTCTCATGAGAACCATTGGGAGTCTAATGGGATCTATTCCTGTCATGATGGATGGATTATGTTATCTTTCACATGTGACTTTCTTGCCTTGTCCAAAGGGCCTGCTTTAGTCATTGACATTTTCCAGCAAACAGGAATGAGGAGGGAGTAGAAAAGATCAAGGACATCTAGCCTTTATCTTCCTGATTGAGATTTGGAAAACATGCCTTTCATTTTCTCCCACCTTTCATTGGCCATACATAATCATGTGACAACTTCTTGCCACGGGAGAGGCTGAAAAATGTCTCTAACTAGGTAGACAAAAGCCCAGCAGAAATTCAGTGAGGGGAAGATTCTGTTCAGAGGAACACAGAAAATGCTCTTGGCAGTGGCTATCTTTGGGTAGTGGGGAACTTTCTTTTTACATACTACTTTTTAATTTTCCAATGAGTAATAATTTTTAAATGAAACCATGAAACAGAACGGCAAATACCAATATAATTCCCCCATATCTTAGTATCTGGTGGGAATTTCACTGATGGCGTGCTGTTACATGCTCATCAGACTCTTACCTGGTCAGTCTTTATTTTCCTGTTTCTTCGTCAACTTTATGGATATATAATTTAGGTACAGTAAATGGCATCTGTTAAATGTATACAATCCAAGGAGTTTTAACAGATGTGTATACCCGTCAAATACCTTAATCAAGATGTGAGTGTTTCTGTCACCTTCAAAAAATTCTCTGTGCCCTGTTGCAGTCCATCTCTCTGCTGCCTCTGGTCATGGGCAACCACTGATCTGCTTTCTATCATTATGATTTCCCTCTTCTAGCAGTTGATATAAATGGAATCATATAGTATACAGCCTTTCGTATGTACTTTTCCTGTAGTGTAATGCTTTTTGAGATTCATCGTACTGCTTGCATGTGTGAGTAGTTTGTTCTTTCTTACTGCTGAGAATTCCATTGTATGAGCAGGCTGTATATTGCTTATCTGTTCACCTGGCGATGGTTGTATTGTTTCCCGTTTTTGGCTGTCGTAAATAAAATTTCTAAACTGTCTTTTTGAAAACAGTTCTACATCCCCACCACCAAGTTCCAGTAGTTCCCTTTCTTGCCAACATTTTCTTTCACTGGCCTTTAGAATTGTAGACATAATGGGTATATAATGGTAACTCTTGGTTTAAATTTAAATTTCTCTTATGACTAAAGATAATAAGCATCTTTTGATGTGTTTATTGGCCACATACATATATATCTTCTTTTGTGAAGTGTGTCCAGAAATTTACTCATTTTAAAAATTGAGTTGTTGGCCGCCGCCTTCTTCTTTTTTTTTTGAGATGGAGTCTCACTCTTGTTGTCCAGGCTGGGGTGCAGTGGTGCAATCTAGGCTCACTGCAACCTCCGCCTCCTGGGTTCAAGTGATTCTCCTTCCTCAGCCTCCCAAGTAGCTGGGATTACAGGCACGTGCCACCGCGCCTAGTTATTTTTTTTTTTCTTTCTATTTTTAGTAGAGATGGGGTTTTGCCATGTTGGTCAGGCTGGTCTCGAACTCCTGACCTCAGGTGATCTGCCCACCTTGGCCTCCCAAAGCGCTGGGATTACAGGCATGAGCCACCACGCCCAGCCTGGGTTGTTGGTCTTCTAACTGTTGAGGTGTGAGTTCTTTTGATATTTTAAATACAACTTATTTGTCAGATACAAATTACAAATATTTTCTCCCATTTTGTGGCTTGTCTTTTTGTTTACCTAACCAATCTTAATGTCATCAATATCATTATTATAGATTATTTTACCCAAGTAAGAATAACTTGTCTTTTTGAAAACAAAAATGGATAATGAAATCACAGCAAAATATGAACTTGTACATTCACTTTTGGAAAGTTCGGCTGATTTGGGATTAGCAAGCAGGAGTGAAGTCTTTAACAATTAATTAAAGCATGTTTTCTTAACTCAGAACTAGATAATCAGATAGCCATGTCAGTAAAATATATCAGTATGTAAATCTCTCTTACAGTTGCCAAGCAATAGAGATATCTGTCTTTCCTTACCAGTTCCCCAAAACTGTCTTCTAAACCAGACTTTCTTCTTATACCTACCTTTTTCGTTATTCGTCTGATTTAAAAAGCTAGAACAGCATTGCACATACTAAGAAAAAAGACTTGTTCTAAATATTGAAACTTGAAGTTACAAGGACATAGTGACTTGATTTCCATTGTATCATGAGGATTAAAGAAGTTTTTGGAGCCTAAGATTCTTGGTCTAGGACAGGTGTTGGCAAACCACCACCTGTGGGCTAAGTCCAGCTCTATACCTACCTGTTTTTATAAATAAATAAAATTTGTATTTATGTTCTGTGTTGTCTATGCCTGCTTTCATGTTACAGCTGTAGACTTGAATTGTTGCAACAGAGGTTATCTGGCACATGAAGCCTAAAATATGTAGTATCTGACCCTTCACAGGAAAAGTTTTTGGACTCCTTTATTTCTCCCCTAATCTAGGGAGAAACAAGTCCCTTAACCCAGGGGTCCCCAACCCCCAGGCCATGGACTGGCATGGATCTGTGGCCTGTTAGGAACCGGGCTGCACAGCAGGAGGTGAGCGGAGTGTGGGGAGCAAGCATTTCTGCCTGAGCTCCTCTTCCTGTCAGATCAGTGGCAGCATTCATTTCTCATAGGAGCGTGAACCTTATTGTAAACTGCACATGCGAGGGATCTAGGTTGCCCGCTCCTCATGAGAATCTAATGCCTGATGATCTGAGATGGAACAGTTTCATCGTGAAACCATCCTCCAATCCCATGGATCCATAGAAAAATTGTCTTCCATGAAACTAGTCCCTTGTGCCAGAAAGGTTGGGGACCGCTGCGTTAACCAGTAAGCAGCAATATAGGGAGTAATTTCTGTTTGGGTGAAAACTGAGTCACCACTTACGATGATAAGGGAGGTACTATCTAAGAAATTAGAATGGATCTTAAAGGCCTTCTCTTTAAAAGTATAGTAGTATATTCATTGAGATTGCATTATGAACACAATGCTATCTCCGCCAGATTATTTTTGAATAACATTTCTATTATTGAGTACTTCAGTCATATAGAATGTATGTGGTCCCCCAAATGTCTCTGAAAAACTCACTTTATACATTTACTGCCCATGCATCTCTCTTTGTTCTTATAGCCCCTCTCTGCCCTATGAGTAATACTAAAAAAAGAGAAGTCAATGTAGAAGTGCATCTGGCTTGGAGGACACAGAATGAAGGGAAGGTTGAGGAGGTCGGTGGTTAAAGAAGAAAATTATCCAAGAAATTTAAGAGACTTCTTTTGTTTTTGATACTTGGAATTAGAAAAGCCCTATAGATGATTTGTTCTAGTAACCACCTCCTTCCAAGATACATATAGGTATCTTTAGAAAAATGAGTGATGTCAAGAATACAACAGCCTGGGCGCAGTGGCTAACACCTGTAATTCCAGCATGTTGGGAGGCCAAGGCAGGAGGTATCACTTAAGCCCAGGAATTTGAGACCGGCCTGGGCAGCATAGCGAGACCCCCATCTCTACAAAAATTTTTTAAAAAGTAAGCCAGGCGTGGTGGCATGTGCCTGCAGCCCCAGCTACTCAGGAAGTTGAGGTGGGAGGATCCCTGGAACCTAGGAGTTTGAGATTGCAGTGAGCTATGATTGTGCCATTGCACTCCAGCCTGGGTGACAGAATGAGTCTCTGTCT